>NC_092800.1:36587339-36887339 GCF_918797505.1 Bemisia tabaci
TTCGTCCAACGCTTCTTTTTATGGCTCGTCACAAATTAGAAGTTCTACTTTTTGACAACCGATAAAAATAATCATCGGACGAAACGGGAAAGAAAAAAATCAATCAAAATGACACCCGATCAAGAAAACCAACACACACTAAATTTTTCCCCTCCTCAAAGCATTTCATGAATCCGTTTTGTGTACGGCTCTCAATAAAAATAATAAAATGAATCAAACGTATGTAATTTTTGTACCCACAACTTTCACTGACGCACATTCCTGCGTTGGGGGCTAGCGATTCCCAATCGGTGATTGATTAGCAACAACAAAGGTGAACTTTCGACCCCCACCCACATGTTATCACTGCTCCGAATCGAGCCAGTGCTCTAATGACCGTGAGTCCATTCGATCGTGCCGCCAGTAACAATGAAACACTGACACACCGTACTGTCTGCGTATCCTGCAGAAATGCGAGTTGAGCGTTTAACACTTGCCAATTTTCGCGTTATCATTTAACCATTTAGCATGAACTTCCGGGGCTTTCTCCGCAGCGAGATTACATTTCGCGGTGTTATCTGGCTTTTAATCGGTTGTTCGGTGAACATAACGCGAATGCGTTTTAGTTACCTCCAACAGAGGGCACGTTTGTGAAGGTTAAATTCCATTAGAAATATTAAAAAAACTCTCCCGCAATGAAATTCATTTATTTTGCACTGGCTCCCATAAAATACACTAACAATATCGGAAAAAGATTTTACATGGATTTTACATGACGCATTTTCTATAAACGGCGCCCTTGTTGCCAAATGCGGCAAACAAAAATTCAGATATATTAATTATAATATATTTTTATTTATAAATTTTCATATATCAAATTAATTCATATACATCTCATATGATATAATTATTATTATCAGGATTTTTATATATTTTTATATATGATCATATATTTTCATATATTACATATATATTCATATATATTTCATATACTATGTGATATGATTGAATATTGAATATTATACATCTTTATTGCATATAACATTATCCAAATTTTATTAGATATATATAATTCAATTTATCATATTATATTATTTTATATATACAGATCCGCACATTATATTATATACATATATATATTATGTTTATTATTCATTATATTAATAGATATGATTTCTTAACTTATTTATAATCACATATTCATTCTTATCTACATAATTTGTATATTGATCTGTGAATATAAAATCAAGATATATTATATACTTATTTATAATCATATAATCATAATATATAATATATTATATATGGTAATTTGTATATCTAAATAAAGTTGATATATATATTTATTCATATCATAGTTAATATAATTATAATTAATCTATTCATATTTTATATATTACTAGTATAATAGTTGCATGTTAAATTTATATATTTAGATTAAATATATACATCATACTATCATATTTCAATGCATAAAATATCTGTCTATATTATATCAATATATCGGATAATTTATCGTATTCATATCACATTCATATATATGATCAATAATTACATTATATTATAGCTATATGATTCATATTACTCCTTTCATATTAATCTATTAGTTAATGATTATATATCATTTTACAAATATTACATATACTATATGCATTATACATATAATAATTTTGATGATTATTTTTAATGTAAAACATTATAATAATATTCATATTTATGAGTTAATATTATTAATTAGATATTATAATAATATTGTTATAATTGATATAATGTGGTATATACCTAATAATTATTACATATAAATTATCTCATATTACCATATAATATTTATATTATATTATAATATATCATATTATAACATATTAATTTAATCTAATATATAATAATATATTATATATATAATTTAAGTGATTTTACACGGGCTATGACGCATTTTCTAAAACCGGCACCGTTGTTGCCAAATGCAGTAAACAAAAATTCAGATATATTCGCACCTCGAAGAGTTTGGTAGCTAGAGACGAAATTCTTCGTCCTGGCTGCCACACTCGGTGAAACTGTTGAAAACTTGGTATTCTATACCGAGCTTTCCGTAGTTTTGCATAATTTTCATTAATTTCAAGGATCTTAGTTCCAACTGCCTAGCTTCTCAAGGTGCGGATGTTGCTAATAAATGTGTAACCACGCGATGTGCTGTATGTTGGAAAACACATAAAAACTTAAGAAACTCACTGATCTAACGGTTCAACGGTTAGATCAAATAGCTATGCTTTCACGCTGCTTTGTAATGCTGAAAAACTAAAGGTGACAGAGGGAACTTCATAAATCAAGTATTTAAGAGCAGAAAGAATCTAATTGCATTTCGAGATATGGAATTTATACATAGTTCGTAATTGTTTTTTCAGAAGTGTTTACCAAGCGTTATTCAAGCGTTTACCTATTCTGGGTAACGTAACGATGGTACTGACCCCCGACAACCCTCTTCCTTGTAACGCAGCAAGACCCAGGCTCCTGGCTCATATCACCTCCTTCCCTTCGTATTGTTACGTAATTTATGAACGCTCCCTTGCAGATGTAAAATATATTTTATGCATCACAGATCAACGGAAGAGAAAAGTAGGGAATAAATAATTATCAGATCCATTATTGGGGAAAAACGTTTAAAAATATTGAGCGATTTTTTGTACTTCCAAAAACCCTAAAACATACAATGTGAGTAGCGTTGAACTGGCATTAAAAAAGAGATGATTTCCTTAAATCTGTCAGCTTTGCTTGCATAGCAGAGGTATTTCCCGGGAATGAAGGGGCGTTTAACCTATGCTGCGAGAGTTGACGTCATTTCGTCTGAATGCTTGCATTAAACACGTGCCCATTCGGGATGTGTATCACAATGACCATTACATCCAGTGAAGAGATAGTGCATTACCCTCACGTATAACGATCATTGTCCAGTACTATAATGGAGATGCAATGTTCTATTGTAGTTTTTAATGTCTCGAATTAAAGTAAGAGTCCATTGATTCAGAGGAAGTTTTTTTTTTTTTTTGTTTTTTTTTTTTTTTTGTTAACCTTATGACGAAAGGGGAAAAAACATGGTATGAAATTCAAGATGAGCAGATAAAGTTCACCGAAATGGTAAAATCTTTATTGAAAAAGAGAATTCAGACTCTAAAAATCATTTTGTCATATAAAGATTTTGGAATCCTTGCATTAAAATTTTTCACCTGCCATATTCGAAAGTTGACTCAATTTTTCATCACCTTTTTTTAGAGTGTCATCCCATCACCATTTCATTTTGTATAGAATACAAGCGCCGTTTGATTGGATGTGATAATTTCGTGATTTGTCTTTTCTGCAAGTTTAAATCTCTTGAAACCTAGAACTGGGTTAAGCGTTAATATTATTTTTTAAAGTTCTATCCTGGCTCTAAATTAGAAAACATTCTTTGGTGTTCCATACACTGCATTGTTTCATGGGCTACCGTTCGTAAGGGTCGTCCCTAAATTAGGTAACGCTCCAAGGGGAGGGGGGGAGAAGGGTCGTCTTTGCCAGCGTTATGCGGCGTTGCCGGGGGATGGGAGGTATAGATTGAAGCGGGACTAACGAGTTTAAGTGATTTTTTTCAAGTTTCTGTAGAATTTTTCGTCGACTGTTTTTAGAAGTTTTAAAGATTCTCGGAAATATTGTCTGCAATACTTTCATTTTTCCTTGCTAAGTAGAAACGCCTATCTGTTCAGTAAAAATAAGGAAACAGTTAGACTGTTTTTTTTTTATCGAAATGGAAGAGAGAGGGGGTTCGGGCAAGAGTTACGCAATTTTCGAGGAGAGGAAGGGGGTCTAGTACAGCGTTATGGAGCGTTACAGCGGGGGTGGAGGTTGTAAAAAAATCGTAAAAGTGTTACGTAATTTAGAAATAGCCCCATATTTGCGCTAAATGGCCTCGAAGCAGTCTCAGGTCTTATAGTTAAGATTATCATTCATCCACAATTAATCCTGATCCAGAACAACAAAATTGATAAGCTTAGGAGAAGCATCTTATGTACATTTGATCGTAGCCAAATTTCACCAGATAAAATACACATTTTTTGGCTAACTTTAGAATATCCTCCGAATTTTTATAAAATTTTCCATGCAATTCAATATAGAGAATGCGAAAAATTTCAAGTTATAACACTCATTGAATTTTTCAAAAACAAATGTTTTCCTGGTGGATATTTGACAGCATTTGAATGATCATGTGTCGTTTCACCTTAGCAAGGCGGAGAACAATCCATATACTCGACCGGATTCCGAGCGTAAATAGGCCATGGGCTCCTGCGTAACATGCACCTCGTCAAAAGTTAACGCACACAACTATATACTCACGCGCTGAATGTTTATTCAATAATCATGATTAATTACTGCCCCGAGTGGGAATAATGGCCGAAACTCCACCGCGGTGGAGAGAGAGGTGCCAAACATTCCCTGAGGGTATACGTCCGCCCAGCGTTGCAAAATTGGGGGCACTCATCATTAATGCCGTGCTAAGGAAAAACGCCGTATGGACCTCAAAGCATTGTCAAATTTCCATTGGTAAAAACACGGTATTTCAGGGGAATTTGTGGATATTTTTCTTCCAATTTTTTAGAGAATTTTCTACTCTATTCCGTCTGAATCATCGAAACATTGAAAAAACAAACAAAAAAGTCAACTTTTCTCTAAAATAAATATTTTGGCGGAAGAAATTTGGCAACGCTCGAATTATCATACGACGTGCTTCCTCACCATTACAATTCACCGTTGTGCTAGGGGAAAACGCCGTTTGAATACTCGGACTTTGCCTAATTTCCCGCGACGGCGCATTATATTCGAGTGGGGCGATGAATATTCTTTTGACATTTTCAGATACTTCAGATTTACTTGTGAGTGAAATTATTTTTCAAAAACGCAATGAAAAATATGTATGAAGGGCTGTATTCTTATTAGACATTCCTTACAGGTTATAGCTTCTTTCTTTAGGACAAATCTATATCGAAAGAGAAACTCCCACACTACTTTCTCGTTTGCAATGTTTCAAAATCAATATTCAACAGTCTGCTTGACTAATTCAATAGTTCAGGGTATTCCATGCAATGGAAACGAAAACGCCTTCAATCCATTGCATATGCATCACGGACATCCACAGAGCACGAATAGTTGCGTCAAAGCGTTTTAGCATCGTCTGCGCCTCGTCAAGTTTGAGAGTAATGGAGGACGACCAGCGCGACACGCACATTGGCGCCTACAAACCTAACTGGGATACTTCACGCATTGCGCAATGCGTGAAGTATTCCAGTTAGGTTTGTAGGCGCCAGTGCGTGTGTTGCGCTGACAGCACGCCTCTCCGCTCTGCGTTTAGCTCTAATATTAAAACTCGCGGAGTCAGCGTTTTTCAACTCATGATTTTGAAATTGTTGCACACTCCACACGGATTTTAATGGTCAAATACGTTCAATTTTGAGCGTTTGGTCGCGCGTACTCCACGCTGCAGCAAAGTAAAAGCATAAAATAAAAAATTAAAGTGCTTTGGAAATCATTAAATTCGACAGAGGACCACATTAACATTTACATAACATTCATTATATTTTCCTTGAATACATATTTTTTCTTTTCATCCATTTAAGTAGGACGTATTTGACATGTTTAAATTGATGAAAAAAATAATTACCACGTATTTCACACCGCCAATTTGGATCGAAAATGTATCCAAAAAGTGACCGAAGCTCGGCGCACTCCGGGCTCCGAACTCCGAACTCGTCGAGCAGAACATAGCGCCAGCTCTCCCATTTACATTAAAATGGAGATGTTGCATGTGTGAGGAATTTGCGATTTGACTGTTGATTCTTGTGTAAAAGTTCGCGAGAAACACGATGGTGCCACTGGTTTACTCTGAAATTAACTCCCAAGCTCAAAAAAAGCTCTCAAGTTGAGGCCACAATGGAGGGAATATCCCACGCTATCCTGAGAGTCCACCTCTACATCAAGACAAACTCTCCATGCGAAGATAGGCAGCAAATACATTAGCAGTGATGCCGTGTTCTCAGTTTTAGAGTCTCCAAATAAAGTGGCGGCCCTGTCAATGTATTTGCTCCTATCTTTGCATGGAGAGTTTGCCTTGATGTAGAGGTGGACTCTCAGGATAGCGTGGGATATCCCCTCCATTTTGGCCTCAACTTGAGAGCTTTTTTTGAGCTTGGGAGTTGATTTCAGAGAAAACCAGTGGCACCATCGTGTTTCTCGCGAACTTTTACATAAGAATCAACAGTCAAATCGCAAATTCCTCACACATACAAATCCTCAACAACAACAACAACAACAACAACAACAACAAAAACAAAATGAATACAAATTTTAAAAAATACTGATTTTTGTCGACAGAAATGTGACAACTTTCGAAATTCCAAACGGCGTTTTTTCTGTGAACGGCAGAGCGGTGATGTAAAATAGACAGATATCCCGTGAGAAGCGGCAACGTTATTTACACGTGAAAAATGGGGTAGCACTTCCCCCGACGCTTGCCTCCATCGGGGCTGCCGCTTGATGATCCGGTGACATCCCGTGACATTCAATGTCACTTCCGTGATGAATCACCGATGAGTGTATTCATTGATAGGAAATATTTTCGAGTTTAATGAAATAATGCTGTACTCGACGCGACGCGAGGAAGCTCTGTTTTTTCTAATAAGATCAATTTATTTTTCCCCCCGTTTTTTATTTTATTTATTTATAGTTATTTCAATTTTTTTTAACCGGTGAGTTTTATTCGTTTCGCCTAATGGATCCTCGAATTGATATGGATGCATGGCACATACCGCTGTCTAAATAATTGGTTATTAATTCCGTTTAACTTCGGCTGTGATTCAAACGGCTTGGTATATTCAGGATTCTATTGTGGTGATGTGATATTTGTACTGACGTGAGAATAAAACTTTTCGAGTGGAATTTTCGGGAAAGTTTGCCGTAATTCATAGCTGAAGTGCGCTCCAGCTAGAATTGTATCTAGCAAATGGGTGCTTTTTATACGAGGATTAAAAATAAACCAGTGGTACAGAATAAAACAAAAGAATATGAACTATGCAAAACGGTAATCCGGGTATCGGAAGTTGGCTGTTTTGAAAACGCCTTCAAATGCGGCGTGATACCTCACGCATTCCGGAGAGTTCAAATAGTTGTATCATTGCGCCTTAGAAATGCGACGGAAGATCAAAATGGAAATAGCCTCCATGCACGCTTATATTTGCGATTCAAAGAAGGAATTTCTTTTGCCTACACTTTTTTTTTCTTTAATTCAAGTAGAATTTTTTAATTTGAAGCGTATAAAATTTTTCATTGGTGAAAAAGTTACATTTCTTTCAATTAGAAGAAGAAACAATTTTCGCTGAATTTTTTCTTAATTAATTTTTAGCCGATGAGGAGCGTTTCTTGATTTCAACCTGCCTCTAGAATTCTAGTAGCAATGCGTTCCAATGGCGCAGCAACTCAAAAATAAGATGGCGGAGAGGGGCACATAGGTTAATCTGTGAAACCTTTATTTGGACCACGTTAAACAGAAATGAACCAAGCCGCATTAGCTACTGCCATATTTAATCGGGCAAGTTAATTTTTTTCATGAAAACGGTTGTGCGGATTTTCGTGCAAATTTCAGTGGAAATTCTCCATAGTTTGAAGCAAATAGCTTAAAAATTTCAAAGGAATCGCCGCACAAACCATCTCTTGTAAAAAAATGAAATTGCCCAGTTAAATTTGACAATAGCTGATGTGGCTTGGTTCCTTTCTGTTAAACTCGGTCCATTTCTAATGTCAAAGCACCGCGGATAATAATGATAATAGTTTGTCTACAACTTATATTTGTAGCAGTAGTGCAGTTTTCTCAAAGTTGGTGGTTGAAATTTTGGTGAACGAGTTCTTTCACCTCAACGGTGCCTTTTCTGGGGAACTCAAAAACGAGCCTACATGGAGAATAGCTGAGAACTTTTCTGATGCGAACATATTAGAGCTTTCCCGCTTGTCTTTTCTTTAAATACTTAGAGGTTGGAATAGATTTTTTTTTTTTAAATCAACATGTTTTAGGAGTTCAAAAAATTTTCCTTGAATTGAAGACAATTTCCTCTTATACGATAAAGCACAAGAAAACAGAACCTGAATATACGAACAAGTAGGGAGGGATTTAGGACATGAGTAAACAAAGCAAAAACGTTATAAGAAGTGAAAGGCAGGACGTTTTAGGCCTTTACCAGCTTATTTTCAGCTGCAAAATCACAATTTATAAATAATTCCTTCGGAGAGAATCCGAATATACGAACAAATAGTAAGAGATTTAGGACATGGGTAAGCAAGGCAAAACATTATAAAGGCAGGACTTCTTGAGCCGTCACCAGCTCATTTTCAGCAGCAAAATGACAATATTTAAATAATCTCTTCGGAGGGAATAGTTTTGTCTCCGGAGAGAAAAGTTTCCTTTTCGGAGAGCATAGTTTTCTCTCGGAGAGAACCGTTTTCTCTCCGAAGAAAAAACTTTTCTCGGGGAGGGGGGGGGATAATAGCTTTGTCCTCTGGAGAAAAAAATTGCCCCGCCGAAAAGAAAAGTTGTCCCTCCGGGAAGAAGAAATTTCCCTCCGGAGAGGCAACTCCTCTTTCCGAAGAGAAAATTATTCTCTCGGGAGAGAAAAATGTATTGTGTTTTGCTGCTGAAAATGAGCTGATAACGGCTCAGAACGTCCTGCCTTTTAGCCGTTTTAGCCTTGTTTACCCTTGTTTTAAATCCCTTCCTATTTGTTTCCTCTTATGTAAAAAACAAAATTCAATAATCTTTTTCACTGACATAAAATTTCAATATTCGTCGAATTCTCCTCCTCGGGACGGCACTTTAATCCCTGATCTCAGACAACAGATGGCAGCACTGCCAGGGATTGCGTTTCGCGACGCGTGTCGCGTCTCATAGAATATGGGATGAGTGTGCTCCAGGTTGAACCTCCCTACGTCTTAGGGATAAATCCTCCCCCCCCATCCCTCTCTATCCTTCAACCCTGTCCGGTGCCGTTTGCGCGCGATTCTGCACCAATGCACACATCTCTTCCGCCTTTCTAAGGAAAAACGCCGCATGAGCATCCAAGAGTTGCCAAATTTCACCTCTTAAAATATTAATTTTTGAGACAAATAACGAATATTTTTACATGAAATTTCCTGATACATTAGATTGCATTCTGAGGAATATTCTCTGGAAAATTGGACGAAAAATGTCACAAGTTTTCCTGAAAATTCGTATTTTACCCAAAGAGACTTGGCAACACACGGAGGTTCATACGGCGTTTTTCCTTGGAGCGGCAGTCTTGCGGATGATCTTCCAGTCGGTGCCTTGAAAGCTCGGCTCTCACCAGGGCGGGCGCTTTTGAATAATTTTCTTGAGAACTTTGAAAAAAGTAAAAATATAAAATAAAAATAAAAATTCATAGATATTTAAAGGCAAGGTAAGATGCACCGTAGAGTTTTTCCCGGAACCCAACGAGGAGCAGGACTTCATGTACGGGAAAGCTCTTTCATGCGGGAAATTTAATCTAATAAATTATTTTTACATTAAGAATATGGGTTTTCGCTTGGGGTGGATGAATGCAGTGAAGTTTTAGAGTTGGTTTCAATAGCTAACCTTCTTTACAGTTTTATTAGCTTCGGCCGTTTTCCACGAATTCATAATCTGAGATGGCTCATAAAGACTGCTTAGGACCTACGCACAGTGGATCGAATCAATAGGAGAGGTCGGACAAAATTTGGACACTTTAAAAGCTTATAATTCCGTTTAGACAAAATTTTGAGGTTCTGAAAGTGGTTCCATTGGTCTCCTCGTAAAATTTTTCTTCTAGAAGCAGCCCTCAAAATTTAAAATATGACGAAATAAACATCAAATTTCGCAGTTTTAGTCAAAAATTTATGTCCGACCTCTCTGATTGACTCGATCCACTGTACGACGAGTGATAATCTACTTTGAAAAAAATTTCAAGGGAAATATTTTTACTCTCCTTAGAAATAAACATTTTATCGAAGAAAATTTGGCAACTCTAGAATGTTCATACAGCGTTTTCCTCAGCACGGCAAACTGCTTCCCAATATTTTTAATTCGACCCTTTTAGGGGCAATTAAAATGAATTTCAATTAGTTTCAGGGCAGTCTTCACTTCAGTTATTGCGATTACCAGCGGTCAAGCGTAATAAATATAAATACAACAAAATTTGGCATCCGCATCGGGGAAAGGGGGGGGGTCTTAAGGAATTAAAATGAATTTTAATCGGTTTCAGGGCGGTCTTTATTATATTCATTTTGTTCACTAGTGGTCAAGCGTAATGGATATGTCGCAGGCAAATAGTAAAATCAGGCATTTGTCAAATACTAGGCAAATAGTCAAATATTCTAACTTAGATTGAAATTCTGATTCTTTTCCTAATTTCAGACAAAATAATTCATTGCTCCTGCAAGAAAAAATTCTCAGTAAAAATTTGCACACACAATAGTATATTAAACAATTTTTATAGCTCCTGAAGAGACACTGATCTTGAAATGTTCAGTATGTCGTAAAATGCAGAATGTTTGGAATTTTCAACATTTAAATCTATGAGAAGCAATTGAAGAGGAAGAGACAAAAAGAGTTCGTAGGTTTGATGAGTTATTTTTCCAAGAGTAGTGAAAAATCGTGAGCTCTTCGTCATAAATTCACAAAATTTTGCAGACCGTCAAAATTTGACTATCTGCCTAGGCATTTGACAAAATGCCTGATTTCACTATTTTGCCTGCGACAGATACAATTACAAACACAACAAAGTTGGCAACAGCGTGGGGGGGGGGGGTGCCGCGGGGCAGCGAGGAACGTTTGAACGTCCGAAGTGCGGGTGGATTAGGACGATAATAGAGAACTTAATTTGGTTCATTGATATTTCTCGGCGCACGCAGCGCGACACCGATGTGGGATGAAGGTATTAGTGCAGTTAGCCGAGTGGCTTTGCATTGACATTGTCGATGGGCTCCGAGGGGCGGTAGGCGGAGGGAGGGGAGGGGAGGGGCGCTGCGCTTCCAAACGATTTTATCTAAATTAAATAATCGCCTTTCAAGTTGTGTAACGGTGCCTCTTGAGTGCTTGAGAACAACTCGAGGATCATAATTGTCATGCTGTGCAAAAATGTGGCTGTTTAAGCTACCGCGCTGACTTCGTCACCTTCCGGCCAAAATATCACAAGCGCCGTGCGAAATTTCAAAATTTCCGCCGCCATTTTATTTTTTTACAGAGCAATGAAGATGTTGCATGTGTGAGGAATTTGCGATTTGACTGTTGATTCATATGTAAAAAATCGTGAGAAACACGATGATGCCACTGGTTTTTTCTGAAATCAACTCCCAAGCTCAAAAAAAGCTCTCAAGTTGAGGCCAAAATGGAGGGGATATCCCACCCTACCCTGACAGTCCACCTCTACATCAAAACAAACTCTCCATGCAAAGATAGGGAGCAAATACATTGACAGGGTTGCCGTGATTTCAGTTTTGGAGTCCCCAAATAAAGTGGCAACCCTGCTAATGTATTTGCTCCCTATCTTTGCATGGAGAGTTTGTGTTGATGTAGAGGTGGACTCTCAGGGTAGGGTGGGATATTCCCTCCACTTTGGCCTCTTTGGTGTAACAGGACTTAATTATCTTTCAAGAAATTTCCACCTTGTTATACCTGAACCGGATAAACCTCTATATTTGCCTCAGCTAAAGGCTCTTAGATTTTTCTTGTGTACGATAAGTATCTTGATTTATTTTGCGAGGAAAGATCTGTACTTCTAAAGGATGCCTGTCATTCTTAGTACGTTCAATTTCATTTAATACTGTGTGGCACCTCTGTTGTGAAATAGTTGCTTCAGGCGCCGCCACACGGCGGGCGGGCTGGCCAGCGCGAAACGCGCATTGGCGCCTACAAACCTAAGTGGATACTTCAAGCAGTGTGCAATGCGTGAAATCTCCACTTAGGTTTGTAGGCGCCAGTGAGCCTCTCGCGCTGGCAGCACGCCGCTACGCTCTGCTAGGCTTTAATATTTAGCGTTTTTTAACTCATGATTTTGAAATGTTAGCACACTCTGCATTGATTTTTCTCATTTAAATTGAAGGTACAAAAATATGAATCAATTTATCAAAGGAGAATAATAATATAATGTGTGTTTTTTAAATATTGGTGGTTCCGTGTCAAATTTAATGATTTCCAAAGCACTTTAATTTTTTCTTTTACATTTTGTGCTTTTATTGTGCTGCAGCGAGGTGTACGCGGAACGGAACGCTCAAAATTTGACGTATTTGGCTTTAAAAGATCGATGTACAAATGGGTTAAAACTAAAGATTGCGTGCTTCTTGGTTTTTTTTTCTCTTTTATTGTTTTTGCAGTTTCTGTCGGCACAACTGCGGCTCATTGAGATTAATGTCGCTTGGAAAAGGTTTTACAAATATTTGTCACGTTTTAAAAATATAAATGTTTTCAAAATGAAGTAATAATTTCGTAAAGAAAAAATAAAAAAAGTACCTATACATATATAAGGTAAATTGTACATTCAATATTTTAAGGAGAGAAATAAAACGTAATATTCACCAATGACAATTTAAAAAGATGATTCAAAAGGAGAAAGTAATACCATTTCATTTAGAAAATGAGCATTGAGCAACCATAACAACACCTCCTTCTCTCTCTATTTCTCATTTCCATATTGTCAATATAATTTTACATACCGACTAAAATATAACGCTTGGACTAAGTCACTGTTGCTTATATTACGTGTGGGCGCAAACTACTGGACAAAAAAGGTGCGCGGACAAAAAATCGTTGACAAAATGTCCTGAAACCGTAGATAAAGTTCCTTTTGTGCAAGTGGAAAAGCGGGATTTTACATTAAATCAAAGGGAACTGAGCGCTAACTCGTGAGCCGTGGACATGTGACAAGAGCCTTGTGGGAAAGCTCATGAGATGAAGAATCCCGCCAGATCTCTCCTTCCCGCCCGGTGTCGGTCGTTGCCGCTGACGTTACTGGCGCTTTTAAAGTTCCATTCATTCTTATGGACCTTAACGAACGAGCACACCCCATCTTCCCACTTGCACATGGTTCCATTTAACATAAATACACTGGAAAAAAAAACACATTGGATCTAGAGTCCAGACTCTTAAAAACATCGACAAGAAAAAATACTCTTGATTAAATCGGATTTAAGCTTAAATCAAGAACCCAGCCTCTTAATTTGAGCGGATTTCCTTTTGATTTAAGCTTAAATCTGATTGAATCAAGAGTATTTTTTCTTGTCAATGTTTTCAAGAGTCTGGACTTTAGATCCAATATGTTTTTGTATCCAGTGTACGTCCAACTGTCTTGTAACTTTCTCAAGCTCTCTATTTTATTTTACGCCTTCCTGCTTTTTCTCCTATCGATGTCATTATACGCTCCGACGATGCCTCATTAAAAACCTCTCCAAGTTGAACCGCCATTGAAAAAGCCATTGTTTTAAAATTCCGAGAGTGCGCCACGTCCAACATAGTTGCAGTAACGCACGATGAATGAACAAAATGCGCTAACTTCTCCGGAGAAAAAGCCGGCTCCGTTCCAGGAATCAATTGAAAACAGTTTGCTTCGACTCTGAGCCTCCATTCGTGTCTCCGAACTTTCAAGTGATTTTCCCAAACTTTCCCGCTTTCCGTTCCGGCTACACTTTTCAACGGTTCCCGAGTTTCTTTACTCCTCTTCGTCCTCGTCTTCCTTTCCGGCGCCTCCTGCTCTGCCGTGCTAAGGAAAATCGCCGTATGAACATTCGAGAGTTGCCAAATTTCTTTCGATAAAATGTTTATTTTTGAGGCGAGTTGTGAACATTTTTTCTTGAAATTTTCAGGAACTGTAGATGAAATTGCGAACAATATTACAAGAAAAATTTGGAGAAAAATATTCAAAATTTTCTCAGTAAATTCGGTTTCTATCGAGGGAAACTTGGCAACATCTGAGGGCTCATACGGCGTTTTTCCTTAGCACGGCAGTGTTGTTCCGATGTGCGATTACCGACGAATCAGATTCGTCTCTTAACTTGAAAGCAAACTCGGTTAGTCGCAGAGAGGATGTTTCAAGTTCGTCTCGTCAGAAAGCGAAAAAACTTCACACCCTTTCGTAAAACGTTTATTTTTGAAAGGGTTTTTATTTCAGAGGAAGCGGCGTTCACGTTCTCCCATGCTACGGAAGAACGCCGTATGAACCTTCAGACGTTGTCACATTTCCTGCAAAGGCCTTTCGGCCAAAGTATCACAAGCGCCACACGACGTTTAAAAAATTCCGGCGCCATTTTATTTTTTTGCAGGGAAATTTTTCAAGGAAGCTGTCCGAAAATTTCACTGATTTTTCTTCGTGCTGCCGATAAAATTCAGTTAAATTTTCAAACAGATTGAACCAACAAATGCTCTGTAAAAAAAATAAAATGGCGGCGATAATTTTGAAACGTCGCATGGCGCTTGTGATACTTTGGCCGGAAGGTGACGATACGTTCTCCGATTAAATCACAACTTATCGCGATCTGCGGGCCGATTATTGAAATTGATAGACAAAGCTATAGACAAAGATGACAAGAGGGATTTGGAGGGATCCTATTGGTGGAAGGGGGTGGTGGCAATGGACGTAGGAGGTAGTAATGGACTAACTAACGGCAACCCACCAAAAACCTGCCAGTTATTCCATAATTTTCTTCCTTCGCCTATAGGAACCAACCATGTCAACCAATAGGATCGCTCCATACTCCTTATGTCTGCTTTGTCTATCAGTTTCAATAATCGGCCCGCAGTGCCACTTGGGTTGTATTATTTTAAGTAGTTACGTAATATTATTTGGAAATTTATGATGGATTTGGCACCGACGCCTGCTTTAAAATTCCGCGTGGGCTCGGTTGTTGGAGATGGAAACCAGTTCACTTGTGTGGGAGCTCATCGCGGGTCCGGCAGTTCACCGCTGTGACAACGACGACGAGGACCCGAAGCGAAGTACATACGGCGACACGTTTCGAGTGCCGCATGTTGCTTCCGCGCCGGTTTTTGGTTTAGTGAAATATTCATCGGCTTTGTGTTTTGTGTTGTGCCCGGTTCCCGTTGGATAGAGCTCAGCATGGAGACCGTTAATGGATTAATCATCCGCAAAGCCGTGAGAGAGGATTGCCCGCAAATTTTGGCCTTAATCAAGGTAAATCAATCGCTCCACTCAAATTAGAACGAATAATTAGAACACGGTTCAGGTAAAGTTGGATTGGATAAAACAGAGGGCAATCAGGTCGCATGTCCACTAAAATTCATTTTGAATTTTCCTGATTTTCGAATGAGATTTCCAGTTTTTTTTGCGCAAATAAATCGTTCTAAGTTTGATTTAACAAGTTATAGAATAAATTGAGTCAAAGGTTTGAAAAATGCTTCAAACACTCAGAATTTCCTGGTGCATGAAAGTAGAAATTGTGCATGACCGATATTCCTTATGTTTCCTGATGACATCGTCGCATGTTAGAACGATTAGAATAACAATTTCAATAACCGACGAGCAAGACCGATGTTCGTCCTCGAAGAAAATTCTTCTTTCGTAGATTATGATTTTGATTCCGTATTTTTTGGGACCCAAAAAGTTTTTCAAATTTAAGAGAGAAATTTTCCTTATAAATTCGCATTTTTATGGAAATGAAAGCTACTCTTATCACGCTGCCTGATACTACTCGCTGACACATTCAAGATAAGATGATCTCGCATTAAGCATTGTCAAATCTCCGCTCGTTAAGAAGTTGAGAGGACCAAAGGAGAATTTTCCCGGCGTAATGTAAGAAAATGGCCGTGCGAAGAAAAGCCCCAGCTCGTCGATTCCGAAGGGACTGGACCAACCTTTTAAGTCGTCGTTTTCCTCCTGAAAGATCGTAACTACATTTCAGTGTTGCAATATTGCCCCTCGCAAATTGTATTTTTGCCTGGAGAATCTTTAGCATTTATAACTGAAATTGTCACTAATGTTTTCTCTGATCTCACACGGAAAAAATAAAGTTTATGATTTAACAATTTAATTGCTAAAAAAAGTGCAAATGTTTCAATGTAGACTTTACAACAAAAAAATGCTACTTTACCCCCGCGGTTAAATTAGCTTACAATAGTGGTTAAAAGTTCATTTTTTCGTAGGAAAATCTACGTTGAAACATTGCTGTCACTTTTTTTAGCAATTGAATTGTTAAATCAGCGATTTAATTTTTTCCGTGCATGCAAAAATCGGACAGATTTTCAACAGAAATATCGCAGGTACATTCTTGTAAAAAATTGAATCCTTGGAGTCAATTTTGCAACCTTCCAGTGAAGTTACGTTCCTTGGTTCAGGAAACTAAGAAGTAGTAGGTCGAAGTTTGGTCTATCTTGAGCTTATTGATGCGTGCACCGTCGTGTTACGGAAAAATGTTGTATGAGCCTCTCTGGGTTTTGCAAAAGTTTTGAAATATTCGTACTTGGGAAAAATCACGAATATTTTTCCTTGGAATTTTCGAATTCCAGGTCAAAATTTTTAATCAAAATAATGAATGGAAAAACGCATAAGTTATCTACACGATTCGTGTTTAATCAGTAGAAAATTAGCTGTGCCTGAAATATTTTCTTCTGAGGTATTGTTCATGTTTGCCTTTGACATGTTTGTATACGCTATATTAAATTGAAAATAAGATTCGGTGGAAAATTTGATGGAGGAAAGTTTGAGTCATTACGTTAAAGAGGGCATTATTCTGCAACATAAGGGAAAACGTCGTGTGTCCAATAAAATATGATCTCCCTGAAAAACATTTGAATTTGTCCGTTTGACATTTTCAGCGAATTAAAATGCAATTCGGTCAAACATATCGACGGTGAAACTACCAAACCACGTATCTCGTTTGCTGTGTTTAAAAATCTACGCTCACAATTTATTTTTTGGAAGTAGACCAAATCAGTATCATTCCTTGAAATTTTCACGGAATTTTCTCCGCACAAAGAGGAAAAATCACAGAAATTTTCAAGACTGGATGTTAAGTAGTTTTTCATTTAAAAAATAAAGTATCACAGGAAGTCTGCGACGTCGCAAACCGAGATACGTGGTTTGGTAGTTTCACCGTCGATATTCAAGAATTTTATGGAATAATTATTAGTCACTTTACCTAAAAATCGATATTTATGGAGAGAAATCTGGCAACGCAACTCGAAAGCTGAAACGCTGTTTTTCCTTAGGAGGCAGTACCGACTCAGCCGTGGAATTCCGGAAAATCGCGTGGCGAAGCAGACCATCCGAACTCAGCGGGCGGATTCTAAGAGAAGGAATGTCCACACGCGGGCATCGCGGTGACAGCATTGCCAAATCGCACGGTAAAATCAATATTATTCCACAAATCAGCCAGGGATAAACGTGAGATTCGACAGAGCTGGCGGTATTAAAAACCGCGTGCCCGCGAGATATGCACCGTCTTGCTGATTCCAATCCCCGTCTCGCGTAATTAGAAGCGTCGGGGCTGAATTTCACGCTGAAACGGACTGAAAATCGCGCTGGAGCGTTCCCATGAGTTCTGGAGCGGGAGGGGTGTTGTGGGGAGTGTGGCAGGGGGTGGGAGGGGGTAGGAGGGGGTGGGGGTATTAGGTCGTGCAGCGTTATTAATCGACGGGCTCAGATGCACCGAATGATGAATCGAACTGCTCAACGACGGGAAACCGTCTTAAATCCGCGGAAAAGTCAAGGGTCAGTGCTAGTGCTGCCGTGCTTAGGAAAAACGCCGTATGAACATTCGGAGGTTGCCAAATTTCCTTCGATGAAAAGTTAACTATCGAGGGGATTTATTAATATTTTTCCTTGAAATTCGTACGAACTTCAGTTAAAATTGCGAGTAAGAGTATCTGAAAAATTATCTGAAAAATATTCATAAGTACAGCCGGAAGTTCGTGTTTTATCAGAGGAAATTTGGCAACGCGTGAGGGTTCATACGGCGTTATCCCTTAAATTAAATTAATCTTTAAGCCCTAAATTAAGCTTCGCGAGTTGGGAACACTCGAGAAATGCGTCGAAATTGAATTAAAATCATGTTTTAAGCAGATATATCGCGAGGAATTACAAGAAATTAGTCTGGAGAACTTTTGAGTTTGAAATTTTTTGAAGACCCAAGAGTCTTGGTGGCCCTTAGGAGAGAGATTAAAAAAATTGACCCAATTGATTTTGCGATCTGGGAACGCTCGTTGAAAGAAGTGGAATTGGATTAAAATCAAGATTTAGAAGTAGGTATAATTATATCGTGAGAAATCTCAAGACATTAGGCTGGAGAATGGAAAAAATTGATTTTTCTTAAGGATTCGCCGGTCATAGTGGCCATTTTGGAAGGAAAACGTAATAACCTAACATTCGAAATTTATTTTTCGATCTGAGAACAATCGTGGAATCGGTCGGAATTGAATTCAAATCAAGTTAAAGGAGTAACGCAGCGCTAGAAATCTCAGGAGATTAATTGACTCACTCGAATTACAAGAAATTAACCATCCAGCAATGAAACCCGATCAGTGAAAACCTAAAGCTAAATTAATACATACAAAGAACATCCCTAAAAATCATGAACAAAACAAAGCTAAGCAACTTTGAGAGTTATCGTTACTTATTAACATTCTAAATTTCAGGTTAGCGCCGTTTTTCCATCACTGTTAAAAAAGGCTACTAAAACGAAGCGACCATGACGATCAAACGCAACGTGCCGATGATTGAAGCGCCTTGATGCAACTATTCGTGTTCCGCGGATGTCCGTGCTGCAGATACAAAAAATTGAAGGCGTTTTAACTTCCCTTGCGCGGGCTCCCCTGAAGTGATGCGTTCGACGATGGACGAAGCGCACGACGCAATCTCAAGTCGATATTTTGTTGCTCTGATGAGCATTGGGCGCAAAAAAAGGAACATCGGTGGCATCAGGTCATCCCACCGTTTTTCCATCACTGTTAAAAAAGGCTACTGAAACGAAACTACCTTGACGATCAAACGGAACGTACCGATGATTGAAGCCCCTTGATGCAACTATTCGTGTTCTGCGGATGTCCGTGTTGCAGATACACAAAATTGAGGGCGTTTTGGATTCCCTGAAATGATGCGTTCGACGAAAACGAAGCGACCATGACGATCAAACGCAACGTGCCGATGATTGAAGCGCCTTGATGCAACTATTCGTGATCTGCGTATGTCCATGTTGCAGATACACAAAATTGAAGGCGTTTTGGCTTCCCTTGTACGGGATTCCCTGAAATGATGCGTTCGACGATGGACGAAGCGACCATGACGATCAAACGTAACGTACCGATGATTAAAGCGCCTTGATGCAACTATTCGTGTTCTGCGGATGTCCGTATTGCAGATACAAAAAATTGAAGGCGTTTTGACTTCCCTTGTACGGAATCCCCTGAAGAGATGCGACCTACAATGGACGAAGCGCGCCAGGCTGTCTCGAGTCGATTTTTTGTCACTCCGATGGACAGCGGGCGTAAATAAAGGAGCATATTGGACAAGGAGGTCATCCACAATTTCCATCTTGCTACAGTTGCCTCTGTCGCGAAATTTCTTACACTTCTAGACACCTTTTTCGCCTAACAGTACCACCTCTGTGCGAAGAAACTCATGCCGGATGTATAAAAGTAAATAATATACATGTAGATAATGTTTGACACATTTTTTTCAGTGATCGAGATGAAAATGCTCGTCTTATGTGCGTGCTCTAGTATTCTTCACGATATTAAATCCATTTTGGTGCGAACATCTCCAAACTTTGTATCGGAAAAGGACATCGAGTTTAATGAGGCAGTATTGAGTCCAATCACAGTAAATTTTGAAATTGAACGCTTGATTATTCATTATCAGTTCCTCTTAATCGATTTTGAGGTACACTGCACTGGATAAAAAACACATTGGATCTCGAGTCCAGACTCTTGAAAACATTGAAAATAAAAAATACTCTTGATTCAATCAGATTTTTGCTTAAATCAAAAGGAAATCCGCTCAAATTAAGAGGCTTAGTTTTTGCTTTAAGCAAAAATGCGATTGAATCAAGAGTATTTTTTCTTGTCGATGTTTTTAAGAGTCTGGACTCAATATCCAATGTGTTTTTTTCCAGTGTGGAAAATAGATGATACTTTTTTTAAATGTGATGAATGTCTCTTAATTCGAATGAACTCTAATTCAAAAATAATTAAATTTGCCATCGATGACGAACTTTTTTTCTGAAGGTTAAAAGAAATTTTCACCTGAATAAAAATAAAATTCTTCCGTTAAAATTTAAGAACGTTAAGAATCCTTAAAAGAAAAATTAGGCCGAAAAATTGTCTCTTAAGACTACTTTTTACGTACACTGGAAAAAAAAAACACATTGGATCTAGAGTCCGGACTCTTAAAAACATCGACAAGAAAAAATACTCTTGACTCAATCAGATTTAAGCTTAAATCAAGAGCCAAGCCTCTTGATTTGAGCGGATTTCCTTTTGATTTAAGCTTAAATCTGATTGAATCAAGAGTCCTTTTTCTTGTCAATGTTTTCAAGAGTCTGGACTCTAGATCCAATGTGTTTTTTTTTTTTTTTTTTTTTCCAGTGTACCCGTGTATTATTAAAAGAGAAAAACATGTTTCACAATTCTTTTCAGCGTAATATTCTCACGGCATTGAATCCGTTCCGGTCACTAGACCTGTAAACTTGGCATCGGGAGAGGACATCGGGTTTAATGGGGCAGTAGGGTTCCTTCTTGAGTCAATTTTGAAATTGAACACGCGCGATCGGCCGGTCCCTTTCGAATCGGACAAGGAACAACTTCGCCTCCCTCCCCGACGCGACTAGGGCCTGTCTCTCCCTCTCCCTCTTTTAAAAGTTCCCTTTTTTTCTCTCACTCTCACTTTTTCAACCCCTCGCCTACATGAATTCCACAACGACGCGTTTTTTTCGGGTCAGTTCCCAACCCTCACGTCTCGCACCGGTCCTTCCTTCTGTTCGTTCCTCGCCTTGACCTACCCTCTACTTTTCTCTCACTTTCTAATTTAACTTCTCAATTGAAAAATTCATGATCGGTTTAGACTTCCTCGGTCTCATTTGTATTTTTAATTTTTTTACTCTCTGTAATTTTTATGGAGGTGGCAAGAAACCTCTTAATCAGTAAACCCGAAATGTTCAAGTACCGGTTACCCTTCTATCTTAGTTAAAATACAAATGCGACGATTTTCCCCCCTTTTTTTTCTTTTTTTTTAAAGTATAGCAACTACCCAAATGTAAATCAACATCCAGTTATCTGTGCGTTTACCAGCATTATTCCTCATTTGACCAATTTGACCGAAATCAGTCTAACCAGTAGCGACGTTATTCCTCTATTTAAATGTATGTAAAACAATCGATTCTTGGTGAGTCAGCTTGCCTTGCCTAAAATCGATATTTTAAATGAATTCAAATGGAGAAAATACCGCGTGTTGCCGACTTTCAAAATCACCACCGAGTTTAACTTTATTTGGCATTGCCTAATTTTCTCTAATTTTTCATTTTATTAACAGAGAACTAAACTATTTAACGCCTTTAAACTTTTGTTTTATCATACATCGTGAAGAATATTTCATTGAAATCCAATTTTCAGTGTGGCTTGGTTATCTAAAAAACAAAACATTAGAGAAAATCAGGCAACGCTTGATGATGTCCATCCGTTATTTGCAAAAACTTTTCTTTGACTTGTATAAATCCTTTTACTCGCTGGTGCAATTAAGAAACTGTAATTCACTTCCCGTGTTCTACATGAAATTAAGATCGGAGAACTTGTGTCGTAAAGCGTATTTTCTCACCTCACCTACCTCGTCGCCGTCGTCGCTCCTCTGACGTATGAACCAGAGGCGGATCCAGCAATTTGGCAACATCGGATTTCCTCCATTTAAACCTATGCTAAATAATCGATTCTTATCGGAGCACCTGGCTCCCGAGAATCGATACATTTCCACAGGTTTAAATGGAGGCAATCCGGTGTTGCCAAACTGCTGGATCCGCCAATGGTATGAACGTATCTTTATTACTACAAGAGCCGTCGAAAACATGAAGCTATACGGAGTATGGGGCCCATGCAAAAATCGAGATGTGCCTTAACGTCAAAGAAGCGACGTCGTGAAGGCTAGTTGGCGACTACCGACTAGTAGTGGCGTATTCTTCGAAATACTGTACTGCCGTGCTAAAGAAAAACGCCGTATGAATATTCGAGAGTTGCCAAATTTCCTCAAATTAAACGTCCATTCATACAGAAATTTATGATTATTTTTTTATTTATGAAATTTGTAGATAATATATGTATAGATCTGGCTAGGGTCCCTTTATACTGAGTGTCAAGACAACACCCCCTCATGGAGTCACAAACGGGAATAAAGATTACAGAAATTAAACGTTTTTCGTAATCTTTGATCGGCCCATTCTCAAATTCCTTTCTCCGTTCCTTCTCTCATTCCGTTTGTTCCTTGCCGAACCCGTAATTCCCTTGTCCATTCCAGGTTATAATTTTTGCACTTGGTGAAAATGTAATCTTTATTCCCGTTTGTGACACCGTGAAGGCCTAAAATACGGGATCCAATCAGAAATGGATTCACATTGTCTTGACTCTCAGTATAAAGGGACTCTAGATCTGGCCACGAATAATATTCTCCGGAAATTCAAAAAAAAAAAAAAAATCACGAATTTTCCTCAAAATTCGTACCTTACTGCAGGAATTTTGACATCACCTAAAGGTTCTTCTAAAGATTTGCTCACAACTAAAAGTCTCTGGAAAATTCAAAGAAAAATATTTACAAATTTTCCTCAAAATTCGTATCTTATTCGTATCTTTTCTAATTAATCATCGCCTTAAGGCTCTTCTAAAGATCTGCTCACGAATAAAATTTTCTGGAAAATCCAAAGAAAAGTATTCACAAGTTTTCCTCAAAATTCGTATTTTATTGGAGGGAATTTAGCAACGCCTGAGGGCCCTTACGGCGTTTTTTCTTAGCACAGCAGTGCACTGCCTCCATGCTCCAAACCCCCACATCCTTAAAAAACCCACGAGCACAACCATCCCGGTAAATAATTCCTCGCGACATCTTTCTTTCACGCCTCCAGCGCGATCCCCGTGCATGGAGAAATACTCAAGTGGGTGTTGCTTTCTCGAAATCCTCTCTGAGCCGTGTGAACAGTGTTCCTAAAACGATGAATCACTTGGACAAATTACGCCCAGCCTCCACCGCAACCCGCAGCGCACCTCGGGTGTGAATTTTTAACCGAGGTGATAGATAGAGACCTCAGAATTCAACAGGGGTTCATCGCAGAGCCCTGTTCAATTTATGGCCGCCGGGAGGGAGGGGGGTTGGGGGAGGTGTTGGGGAGGCTGCTCGACGCTTTTTGCATGTTACTCAGCCGTGCGTGGGTTACTTTTCAAAGCTTGCCAGATTTCCTTTTAAAATTTGAGAGCGGTACGCTCTTTTGATAAGGAAAAACTGGGTTTTCACCATCGTTTGGCTACATGTACGTTCAAGAACTAATATATTATTGTCTGCGGGTGAGGGCAGTGTTTCATCGCATTAGCACCAGGAACGCCTTTGTTGCCAATCAGAAATTGGAAAAAGTCGCCTTTTTTTCGATATTACCTGGGATGAATCTAATCAGTTTGGAATATCTCTTGGGTGAAAGGAACTATTGAATTGAAATAATTTCGTGAACATGCCAGTCAGCCATCTACACACTACACCTCAGTAGCATCTTTGGATTTTGCAAGAAAACCCATACTATATGAGGAACTAACTACGTGCTAAACGATATGATCGCTTGACGCCATTTTATTGATTTTTTTTTTCGCACGGCACTAATGCCCGCGTATTACCGAACAAAATTCCATGACCACATCTCAATTTTTTTTTAATGTGAGTCGAGTATTAAAATGTACACAATTATTGTCCTTTAAAGTTAGCAATTTTTTGGTGGGTAGCCAAAACTATTTGCTATTCTGGGAGATTTTTTAGATAATTTTGATAAAGCAACATTTATATGACACTGTAACTGCGCTGGTTCCTTTTTGCTACATGGAAATTATCCTTCAATAAAACTAAAATGCGACGGGAAATCTGCAACGTTGCAAACCGAGATACGTGTTTCGATTGTTTCATCATCGGAATCGCGGCAATTTGGCAGCACCGGGGGCACCTACACGAAGCCATTGCCCTCGCCGTACAAATTTTCGGCGGTAAAAAGTACCCGATCCCAGCGCCGAATTCCAACGAGGTCCCGCCGGTCGGGGCGCCCGGGGGGCCACGGGGGGAGGCGGAGGGGGGAGATGGGGGCGCGAGATAGAGCGCAACAGCTAAACAGCCCTCCAAGGACTCTCCTTTTTCATTGCGCGACCATAAAATAGAGTTTTGCGCGATTCTGCCAAGCGAGCCTTAAAGGGGTGGAGGGTGCCGGCCTAATTTTCGATGATTGCTTCGACTAGCGCGAATCGATCCGGGCAATACGCGAAATTCACGACGCTGTTGCAGATTGCCATGGATTTGGACACTTTTTTGGGGGATGTATTTCGCGTGTGTGAGATTCGCACACACAAAGAAAGTTCTGTTGCACGTACGCGAGTATGGCGTTTTGTATCACCCGTACAGTTAGGATCATAGAACTGTGCTATCGGTTCTGTCAACTGTACACTGAAAAAAAGATTGGTAGAACTCAAGTGGATCATAATTTTCTTAAGAGAGGACAATTTGATTATGCATCGAAAAACGTCGAAATCTTCGATAAAAATCACTTTCACGATGCACAAAGCGTGTTGTAACAGACATTTTGGCGAGAAAACAAGTTTTATGGAGCTTAAATTCGCTTTTAGTTTAGTGATCCATTTTTTATTCCTCGAAAAAGGATGAAAAATTCTACGGGCCGGTTTCTGGAGCATTAAAAATTTACGAATTATCTTAGCTTATCAATTTAAATGACGGTTCGCGGAAAAAAAATGAAATTGCTTTTTAACAATTCTGTATGGTTAAAAAAAAGTGTCCGACATGTTTTAGTGGAATTTCACAATAAGAAAATCCAATTTAACCACCCCTGTTGTTAAACTAGCTTTTCACTATTGTAAAATGTACATTTGAAACGTATCGGAAATATTTTTTAAGAGTTCAATTATTAAATCAGCGATCCATTTTTCCCGTGTTGTGCTCTCAGATTTGGCAGCCTTGCCCGGCGGGACAAGAGGTTCACGGTGAACTTTCATCGAAGGAGGAGACAAAAAGCTCGCGAAACTTTTTAATTCGCACTCCTTGAGAGTTTCACGCGTCGTGTCCAAGATTCTGACTCGAAGAGGCTCACAAAGTCGGTGCGTTATATTGACTTTCCTGTCAGCTCTCTGAGATTTCATACAGGTTTTATGGCCCACGCAGCACTTTCACTGAAGGTTGAAGGAACACCTCTAATTTTTTCTCCTCTTTGCGACCATTCACGGAATAAAGTGCCCTAGTCCACGGAGACAAAATTTTCAGCGAGATAACTTTACGGCATTTTCTAGAATCATCCTGACTACATTTCACGTTGCCTAAGTGTCTCTTATTTGACTAATTTCAGGGTTGCCACAGCATTTGAAAAATTCAATGGAGATGTTGCATGTGTGAGGAATTTGCGATTTGACTGTTGATTCTTATGTAAAAGTTTGCGAGAAACACGATGGTGCCACTGGTTTTCTCTGAAATCAACTCCCAAGCTCAAAAAAAGCTCTCAAGTTGATGCCAAAATGGAGGGGATATCCCACGCTATCCTGAGAGTCCACCTCTACATCAAAACAAACTCTACATACATAGATAGGGAGCAAATACATAGACAGGGCTGCCACTTTATTTGGAGACTCCAAAACTGAGAACACGGCAACCCTGCTAATGTATTTGCTCCCTATCTTTGCATGGAGAGTTTGTTTTGATGTAGAGGTGGACTCTCAGGATAGCGTGGGATATCCCCTTCATTTCAGCCTCAACTTGAGAGCTTTTCTGAGCTTGGGAGTTGATTTAAGAGAAAACCAGTGGCACCATCGTGTTTCTCGCGAACTTTTACAGACGAATCAATGGTCAAATCGCAAATCCCTCACAAATGCAACATCTCCATTCCCTGACATTTTCCTGATTTCCCTGACACATTTTGCTGAAATTCCCTGACAATTGAACAAATGCCAGATTGTTAAAAAGACACACAGTAAAAGTTCACTGATTGTAAGTCAAACTACGATTAAAGACAAAATGCCGATAAAGTCGAATTTCATTTCGGCCCCTAGACACGTTTCTACGTTGAGTGGAAAATCGGTTAAGACGAATTTTTTGCCGGTCCTTACCTAATTCGACTCAGCGAGCTTTCACTGTAGTTAGAAATAGTTTTCGGGCAAAATTTGTTAGTCAAAATGTCAAACCCACTCGAGAAAATAAAAGAAGGGCACTTCACGATTTTTTCCTGACATCTTCGTCAGTTTCCCTAACATTTTCCGCTTTTCCCGGTATTCCCTGACTGTGACAACCCTGTTATTGATCGGAGCGTCGAGAAAACGCTCAAAATTATGAAAAAGCACACTCACAAAACTTACTTCAGCATTTTGCGTAATTTTCTGTTTTAAACAAAAGGAAACATAATATGAAATTAGGCAATATCTGATGGAATAATTAAACTGGTTATGGTTGAATGCGTCAAATTATTGTAAGGTTGATGTGATTGAGTTGTAAAGACCGGAGTTTGAGATTTTATCAGAAAACTCTCTCTAAATGTCATAAAGAATGACTTGCGCGCTGTTTGGTCAATTTTTGCGCCAATGAAGGACGAACAATTTTATTAGTCTGGTAGCTGTTTTTCGAGGATACACCTTCTGAACTTGAAATGTCAACCCGCTATAAGTCCAAGTTGGTTTCTTTGGTAAGTGAAGGCACTGTTTGTTTCAAACTCTTTCAAACTATTCTATGAACTCAACTTTGAGTTTTCGAGTATTAAGGAGCCTTTCCCTCTGGACGGTCGTATAATTTTTCGCAGTTTTAGCCGAAACTCTATTGAAAACTTTTTGTTTACTTCTTTGCTCCACCGAATGTCGAGCGTTGTGCATTTTGTTTTTTATAAGAGGCAAAAATCAAGCAAGATGTCACTTTTAAGAAAGAATAAACACTCACCTCCTCAGGGCTTAGTTCAATTAAGGCAGCCAGGATTGTCGAAGCAAGAAAAAATCTGAAAAAAAAACCGAATACGTTGTAGGTCAATCTTCAAAATTCTACAATTGATTCACATCTTAATGATTATTTCGAAGCCATGGATTTTGGATTTTAAAGGTCTTTTTTATGTTAAGCTTTTAAAAAGATAATAAATACACGTTACCAGCTGAAATTTACTTGGTCTGTCATAGAATACTGTAGGGGTCCAACCCCTGACCGCTTCGCGGACCAACCCCTCGAGGCGCTTCGTACCTCAGAAGGTATGCGTTATACGCTCCTCTCATTTTATATCGTAGAGTATCATATATTTACACAAGCTGTAAAAATATGCGTGGTTAGATCAATCTCTTCTTTACAATAGAAAAATTAAACAATCCTACGTTTTGAGAAAAGCGTCGGAAAAATGTCTGAAACTTAATTATGGAGTCTTGTATATTATTACAACTATTGGTTATCAATATGTGTCTTATCACACAGAGTTTTCATCACATTATTAAAAGAAACTTCAAAAAGTAACTCTAGACTTCTCTTCCATTTCAGGAAATGGCAGCTTTTCAAAAGCACCCGGATGCTGTGGAAGTAGATGTCAGTGGTAAGTGCGAATCGTATCTTAACAGTCTACTAATCATTTAATTTATTTTATTATTTAAGAATCTGGATGTCTTTCGTGTAATCTAAAGGGCCGAATCTAGGGGATGGCCACATGGGCCGCGGCCCATGGTGGCAAATGGCAAATTTTGCAATTTTTTAAAATATAGGTATAAAAAAAATCGGATTCAGAAAAAATTTACAAACAAGAAAAGGTGACAAAATCTCTCATTTCCTGAGAGTATAATAATTTCTAATGTTGTCATCTTTCGGTGATACAAGAGACAGCACCCTTGATTAGTCGAGTTAAGAGAGAAACCAAACACGCAATTTGGCCTGGAACGGCGCGGCGCAGAGAGCAACGATGACGAGAACTCGAGATGAACAGGAGAAACCCTCAGCACGGCGGCCGGCATGTAACACATATCAGCGCCTACAAGACTGCATGAATACTTTACGCATTGCGTCACACATAGTGCGGTCAACAGCGGTCGGCGTGAAACGCAAAGCGCCCACAAGACTGAATTGCGCCAAACCCATTTCGGTCAGCGCGGCGCAGCGGCGGAAGTTAAAATTATAAAATCACATTTATCTTTGTTCTTTCATAATTTTTTCGTTTATTTCTTTAAATGGAAGGCCACACAGAGATAGGAACATGGAACTTAACTTTCGCGCAGAGTTTTGTGAACTTTTGCTAGTGGTGTTGACAGGGTTTTCGCAAATAATGTGTTCAGCAAGAATAAACGCGTCTAATGCACCCCTCTCCCTTTGGCACGTTCACTTAATGGTTTTTATTGATGTTTCAAAACGAATGATAAGGGGGCTGCAAAATGCAGGCGACCCATGGGCGGCAAGTTGGTAAATCCGGCCCTGGTAACCTAGTTCGGTACTGTAAAAATTTGATCACAACCAATTTAAAATCTGATTCATAAAGTGCATGAAGACAGCGTTCCTTGTGTGTCCAAAATAAAACTACATTTAGACTTTCTGCTTTGAGGTGGCTTTACTCGGTGGCGTGGCGTGCTTTGCGATAAATCGATTGATCTGCCATATGAACCAATGGAAAAGTATCGATTAACAGGGTGTCCGCAATGAACACCATAATAATCGATTCTTTACCATGGCTTCAAATGGGAAAACATCGATTAATCGACCACTTACGCTTCGCAACTAACTTTACTTTTGCCTGCGCGGCCAAGTCAGTAGCGAGCTGGGCCTTCTCAGCCGTGATAAGGGAGAGCCTTTGGACGTTGCAAGATTTCCTTTGATATGACATGAATTTTCTAGAAAACTTGCAAATATTTGAGCTCCAATGGAGATGTTGCAAGTGTGAGGAATTTGCGATTTGACTGTTGCTCCTTAGGTAAAAGTTCGCGAGAAACACGATGGTGCCACTGGTTTTCTCTGAAATCTACTCCCAAGCTCAAAAAAATCTCTCAAGTTAAGGCCAAAATGGAGGGGATATCCCACGCTATCCAGAGAGTCCACATCTACATCAAAACAAACTCTCCATGCAAAGATAGGGAGCCAATACATTGGCAAAGCTGCCAAGTTTTCAGTTTTAGAGTCCCCAAATAAAGTGGCAGCCCTGTCAATGTATTTGCTCCCTATCTTTGCATGGAGAGTTTGTCTTGATGGAGAGATGGAATCTCAAGATAGCTTGGGATATCCCCTCCATTACGCCCTCAACTTGAGAGCTTTTTTTGAGCTTGGGAGTTGATTTCAGAGAAGACCAGTGGCACCATCGTGTTTCTCGCGAAATTTCGCTTAAGAATCAACAGTCAAATCTCAAATTCCTCACACATGCAACATCTCTATTGCTCAGAGATCTTAAAATACGGTTGGATTCAAAGTTTCTGAAAATTTTCGGGGAAAAATATTCATGACTTTCCGGATAAAATAAATTTCTCATCTGCGAAAATTTGACAACATTCTAAGGTTCATGAGGCATTTTTCCTTAAAGCGACAGTATTGCACCCTTCCCCCGGAGTTTCCGGCAGCCCAAGCCGGACGTCTCAATAACGGTGATTGCACGGCCCAATCCACTTTGCTTGCGGCCGTAAAACACCCCATTCTTGCCGAATCAACCCCGAAACCCCAAAAACTCCCTCGAGCGGTTAAAAGCCCACTGAGGAATCTGACAACGTCGCGACACGTATCGTTAGGGGTGCGTGACGCCTTACACGCACGACGGGGCAGCAACACGAATTATTCCGCAAGAGCGTGTTGCGGCGAGGGGTTCGGGTCATCCCCCCTGTCCTTGGGGGAAGAAAGGGTGCGGGGATCGATTCAACAGTGGAGGGGGGGGGGGGGGGGTTCGTGGGCAGCTAGCCGACTAGTTAACGCTGCGACAATGAATTTAAGTAATTGACCCGGAGCCTAGCGAAGGGGGGTAGGGGAGGATTGTGGGGCGGGGGTGGGGGAGGATCACCAGGGAAAGTGCCGAATGTCAACATTCAACATTTCGCAAGGTCTCGGCCGTGAAATGACTCCGCGCGCACGGTACACAAAGAGTGAGGGTATATTTGCGAGGTTGTGCTGCACTGTAAATATTTGAGGCGGTGTTCAGCGTTAACCGCTGCTGCGAGATGTCGCTTCTCTGGTTAGCAAACGCTGAAAATGTCCATTAAATTCTTTGTTTTTTGCTGAGCTCGAGAGGAGCGCCGTATGAGCCTTCGGATGTCGCCGAATTTCCTTTGGTAAAATAAAGGTTTTCAGGAAAACTTGTGGATGTTTTTCTTCTGATGTTTAAGATGATTTAATTCGCTATTGAGTGTAAAATATCTGAAAATTTCAAGGAAAATATTTCATTGCCTCAAAAATGAGTTTATATCGGGGTAATTCAACAACTTCCGAAAATTCATGCTGCGTTTTTTTTATACCACGGCATTATTGCTCGGTTACGGTGCTATTTACGGAAGACGGGATCTTAAAAAACACGGACTAAACGTGTGAAAAAGAAATTTAAAACTAGAGCATAGAAGAGTGTATTAAGTATATTTTCGGGCAAAAAAACCCCTAAAAAATTCCAAAAGCTAATCGCAGCTAAAGCGATTTGAATTTTCCAGTTCCAAAACCCTGGTTTCGAGAAAGAGCAATTTTTCAAGTTTTCAGTTTTAGAGTCCCCAAATAAAGTGGCAGCCCTGTCAATGTATTTGCTCCCTACCTTTGCATGGAGAGTTTGTCTTGATGTAGAGGTGGACTTTCAGGATAGCGTGGGATATTCTCTCCATTTTGGCCTCAACTTGGGAGATATTTTTGAGCTTGGGAGTTGATTACAGAGAAAACCGGTGGCACCATCGTGTTTCTCGTGAACTTTTACATAAGAATCAATGGTCAAATCGCAAATTCTTCACACATGCAACATCTCCATTTTACATTGGTTACGAGAAATTTAAATTGCCCGGTTAATTAAAAATAAAGTGCTTTGGAAATCATTTAATTTGAACCACTTTAACATTTACAAAACATTCATTTTAATATCCTTAAATACATCTTTTCCTCCTTTAAAAATCGATTAAAATGAGAATAATCCACGCGGAGTGTACAAGAATGGGCCTGTTGCACCAATTTTTTTTATTGCTTTAATCGAAAGACCTAAGGCTCCTGATGTCACAGGAATTTTCCCGGAGTTTTTTGATCACCGGAAACCCCCAAAAAATCAACTTAAAAACGCCTCCGAATTTGGATTTTCAAAACGGTCGTTTCGGGTCCGCCATTATTGTGACGTGAAATGATATGACAGACCTGGTTTCTTCATCACTTACAATGTATTTTCACGTAAGGAAATGGCAGCCGCTTTTCAAATGCAAATATCGAGTCAATCGCTAATTTTTTTATCAAAATTGAAAGCAGAAATGGATTCCTCGTACGTTTAAATGGTTAAAACCTTCATTAGATAAATAAGAACCGACGGGATAATCCCTATTTTTAAGGAAGACTGTAGTCAATGGGCGATTGTTTACATTTGCTTAGTGATAACAGACATGGACATTAGCTCAATATTTGGCCATTTTCATGAGTTTTTACTTGTTTGTCACCATTTGAAGGTAAGTTGATTTTGTAGATCAATTGTTTAGTATCTTAGGATCATGTTAAAAGCTGTAAAGGTATACTTTGTTACTTATTAATTCAGAACACACTCCGGCAGTCCAACGCTCAAACCTGGATGTAGCGAGTCAGTTGTTATATCTTACTATTTCACCCTTTAATGCTTCACTGAAGACACCAAAATGATAGTATCAATCATTGATGATGAAAAAAACTTACCTTTGACAATACTGATGAGATGAGGAGACCGGTATGTTTTAGCTGGAGGCAAGGAAAGTAGACGTAGGATCCTTCTTCGATTACCAGACTTTATCGATAAATTTTTCTGTATAGTGTTACATTTAAAACACACAGGATTTTAAAATAACATGAGTTTATAAAACGTGGGAACGTTCTGAATGATATTGAGATGTTTGTTGAAGAGTTAAGAATGATTTACACGCATTGAGAGAACATCCATGGTTTGAGCGTTAGACTGCCGGAGTGTGTTCTGAATTAATAAGTAACAAAGTATACCTTTACAGCTTTTAACATGATCCTAAGACACTAAACAATTGATCTACAAAATCAACTTACCTTCAAATGGTGACAAACAAGTAAAAACTCATGAAAATGGCCAAATATTGAGCTAATGTCCATGTCTGTTATCACTAAGCAGATGTAAACAATCGCCCATTGACTACAGTCTTCCTTAAAAATAGGGTTTATCCCGTCGGTTCTTATTTATCTAATGAAGGTTTTAACCATTTAAACGTACGAGGAATCCATTTCTGCTTTCAATTTTGATAAAAAAATTAGCGATTGACTCGATATTTGCATTTGAAAAGCGGCTGCCATTTCCTTACGGGAAAATACATTGTAAGTGATGAAGAAACCAGGTCTGTCATATCATTTCACGTCACAAGTAGTCACAAGCATAGAATCCACCAATCACAAGTATGGCGGTTGAAAAGCGACCGTTTCGAATGAGTCGGTTCCGAAAACAGCTTTTTTTGAGTTTGAGAGGTCATTTCAAGGTTTTTTAGTAGCGCCATCGTTCTTTTCGTGAAATTTGCCATAAGAATCAGGCATCAATTTGCAAATCCCCGCACCTTGCAACAGGCCCATTTAAAAATCATAAGTTGAAAAACGCTGACTCCGCGAGTCTAAGTATTAGAGCCAAACGCCGAGCGGAGAAGCGTGCTGCTAGCGCGACACGCGCACTGGCGCCTACAAACCTAACTAGGATACTTCACGCATTGCGCAACGCGTGAAGTATCCCAGTTAGGTTTGTAGGCACCAGTACGCAAGTCACGCTGATCGTCCTCGCCCACCGCGCTGCAGCAGCGTGCAACGGCGCTTCAAGCAACTATTTCGCAGCAGAGGTGTGGCACAGTATCATACGAAATTGAAGGCATTCGAACGTATCAAGAATGACAGGCATCCATTAATATTCGGAGCTTTCCTCGCAAAATAAATCAACATATTACGACACAAAAAGAGAGCGATAGTCCAAAATTCCTCACACATGCAACATCTCCATTCATTTATGTCTCATGCCGCAATCACACGCTGAATTTAGCGGCTGAATGTGGATATCAACAGTCATCGTCCAACGGCTGAAATTTAGCAAATTCGAGTCATTTTCATCCAGATGTGTATCAAATCTACTCAAATAGTTCAAACACATTCAAAATTGGTCCGATGATGCTGAGAATCGTTGCTGAATTTTGCGCGTCACGCGCAAAATTCAGGCATCGGGCCGATGACTTCCACATTCAAGCCACATTCAGCTCCCACATTCAGCGTGTGATTGCGGCATAAAAACAATGCGGAGTCCGAGCATCAGTCGGCCGTTCCATAGGTAAAGTTCGTTGGGCTCCATAATCTGATAAGTCCTCACACAACCTCCTTCTTTCTCGGTGGAAAAAAGCGTCTTGCGAGTTGCACCTCTAACCTCGTTAATTTTCCTTGAAACTCGTCTCCCGCACGCTTCCGGATCCGGAGTCAGAGAATCGAACTTCGCCCCCCCCCCCCCCCCCCCACCCATCCCACACCTCGTCTAGGAGGGAAATAAATTATTTGAGAAGGTGTCGGGTGGAGGAGGACGGAGCGTTAGCGGCTTAAAGGCGGGGAGCTCGCGGCTCGCCCGAGTTCGATGCATTCGAGAGAGTAATCTGCTCAAACTCAATTACTGTCACACCCCGGAGCGTGTTCACCACTGTCGCCAAATCCTAGAAGGAGCTCGCGCGGTAAAAGGTGCCGTGAGGATTCAGCTCGGAGGGATTAGAATGCGTCGAGTAAACCGGTCGTGTGAACCGGTTGTGTGAACCGGGTTAGGCTAGGTTAGGTTAGGTTAGACAGAAGGATCACACAGATAGGAACCACGCTGAAAAAAATGGAATGATGAAATGACATCGTGAATGTGAAAATCGTATTTAGTAGAGTCCCTTTGTACTGAAAGTAAAGATAATACGAATCCATTTCTGATTGGTTCCCGCATTTTACGCTTTCACAGAGTCACAAACGGGAATAAAAATTACATCTTCACCAATTGCAAATTTTATAAACTACGATGGACTAGAGTCCCTTTGTACTGAGGTCAAGACAACGTTATACTGAGACCATTACTGATTGGTTCCCGTATTTTAGGCCTCCACAGTGTCACAAACGGAAATAAAGATTACATTTTCACCGATTGCAAAGAATATAATGTAGATTCGACCGGAGAATAACGGGTTCGACAAGGAACAAACGGAATGAGAGAAGGAACGGGGCGAGAAATATGAGAATGGGCCGATCAAAGATTACGAAAAACGTTCGGTTTGTGTAATCTTTATTCCAGTTTGTGACTCCATGGACTCCATGAGGGGGTGTTGTCTTAACTCTCAGTATAAAGGACTCTATTCACAGTGTCACAAACGGGAATAAAGATTACATTTCCACCAATTGCAAATATTATAAACTGGAATGCACCGGGGAATTAGGGGCACGGCGAAGAACAACCGGAATGAGAGAGGGAACGGACACAGGAATTCAGGAATGAGTTGATCAAAGATTACGAAAAACGCTCAATTTGTGTAATTTTATTCCCGTTTGTGACATCCATGAGCCGCGTTGTCTCCATCCACTCTCAGTATAAAGGGACTCTAGTATGTGGTGACCCCAAGTTACGGGTCCAGATGTCTGAAACGCCGTGACAGGTGCTGTGGAGATCCAGGACTAGTAACAAAAAAGTTTGGCAACAGAGAGATGCAAGCGTTACCGTCAAAATCGGCATGGATTATGACTGCTGCTGAATTAGTCCAAATTTTGCTGGCATAATCTGCAAGCTTTCCTTTACGTTGCTTTAAACTGAGTTTGGAAATCATGTTTTTGCGAGATTGAATCAATTAGACGAGTGATAGAATAATTATTTTGGAAGAGTGAATTTTCCAGGTATGCGAGAATAATGAGGAAAACTAGCTAGAAAACCTAAAAAACGTGCAATTCGATTTTTTGCCCCAAGCCGATAAAAATTGTTCCACCGAAAATTTTTCCTCCATGGACTTAAGTTCTTTTTTTTTTGTGAACAGTCCATTTCAAGAAACTGCAACTATATCGGAAATATTTTATTGTAAAATGCTCCTGTGGATAGAAGCGTAAATTAACGAGTACTAAAAAAATTGTTTAAACACTTTTTCTCGTTAAAAAAATAAACTTTGATAGAGAAAAATCTGCTAACTTAATTTTCTTCAAACTAAAAAGAACTAATTTCAAAAAAGCGAATTTCCCCAATCAATTCTTTCTGTAATTAAAAGAAATTTCTGTGAATGAAAAATAACTTAAGCCAAACATTGCTGTCCAAATCAAATACAGTAATTTTTTTTTAAAGGGAAAAATTGGCCAATTTTGTTTTTCTCTACGGCAAGTCAATCGGAAACGGATTCCAGGTGTCTTAGTCCTGGCCTTAAAAGTCCTAAACAGTTGACATGGCACCTCTATTCTACGTCTTGCACCCCACTCTTTCTACACTCGCGAAAGAACTACGACCGAGGCGCATTAAAACAAGGTCATCACGCACAAAGGAGCGCCCACGATTACGCACTGGAACTTCGGAAACGTGGATTTCATTTCGGGTCGGGGCATTTCGCCGTTCTTCCGGGCCCGAAGGAAATTACCTGTTTTTGCGCTCATTAGCGGGTGTATTTATCATTTCGAATTTCCCGCACCTGCCGCGCGGGCTGCCTACGCTCAAGGCGAGGCATTAGTCTCCTTACACGCGAAGCAATTAAACAAAGGGGCGAGCCCGCTCTCTCTTTTTTAATCTCTCGGCTACTTAGAGTTCTGATCTTGAATTATGGTCGTTTAGCCTCCACCTGCCAGGTTTCGCCCCCGAATTTCGCCCGACCCGCTCCGTTAAAACCACGTAACTGGAATGGATATTCTGCTTACATACGTGCTTTTCGATAGTATGGAAGTATCCTCTTTTTATCTACCAGGGGGTTGATGTTCCTGGGGTTGATGATGGCCTAATGGCATCCGGCCTTAGAGGCACGCGATGATATCGTTTTGTAAATCTCGGAGCAATTTTTGAGTCATGGTCCTTCATATAATCACTCCTCTGAGGTAAGGGTGTCGCGTGAGCCCTGTTTTACATATAAAGCTATGTTTTCTACGGCTCATGTGGGACTAGAGCTACGCCCTTACGTCAGAGAAACGACGAATTGAACCACCGGACAGGGTAGGAATTAAATTATCGCAAGCTGTGCTATCTCATTAAAATTTTGAACGGAAGCAGCCTCGTTTGGACGAATCAAACCAAAATTTCGGACCCTATGAACAGGTCTGAGGTCAAACTCGAGGGTTGTGTACATTGAAAAAAAAACGCATTTGCTGTACATATTAAATAGTTCAGTAAGCTTTTTCCGATTCAGAAGACTCGACCCTTGGTTGAGCAAATCAACCACTTCAGTTGATACAACTGAACTTCAGCTATTTTCTGAAGGTTCAATTCAAAAACCGAGGTACACAGAGGCGAAAAATTTTGGAAACTTCTTCCGTGTGAACCGCAGTGTTTCGGTTCGGTGAACTAAGAATGCAGACTCAAACTGCGTGAACTCAGGCACCTGATTGTGAGCCTTCGGCTTACCGAACTGTAGTTAAGTTCTATCAAGCAAAGAGGTCGGTTCGCTTGACTAAAAGCTCAGTCTTCTAACCAGAAAGCTCCATCTGAACTATATTTGCTTCGCATAACTAAGGCGTTTTTTTCAGTGCACGACGTACATTCGTAGTACAGAGTCAAAAATCGACTAATAAATGGGACATCTGTGTTGATTCGACTACATTCTGCTGTTGGGAACTACTTTTTCTGGCTTATTTTAGAAACAACGTCTGTATCATCAGTATCCATAGGCAGATATGTGCTTCTATGAGAGCCAAAAGTGGCTCTCTCTCTCAGAAAATGTAAATTAGAGCCAACATTGGCGAACTTTCCGCGTATGAAAAAGCACAAGTAATTCAAGCTGTAGAGTTCAAATCTTCTCTTGGAAAAGAACTGATCGTTTGACAAAGAATAAGGGGTGGATTTTGTAAGACATTCTTTCTTGCTCTGAACAACTGTATTCTTGAGTTTTTCCAAGAGAAAAGGAACTATCGAAAGTTGACAATAACCCCACTCTCATAAAGCCGCAGCCATTTTTGGACTCATATCGAGCAGAATTTGAGAGGCTATATGCCCGTGCTCTACACGTATAAGGATACTCTAGGTAAATTTAAATCAGTGAGTTCGAAAACACAGCAACTCGGAAAAAAAATTGTTCAGGAAACACCTAAAACTGCGCAATGGGCGAAGTTTTGGTGCCAAAGGATAAGTACTTAGAGACTTTGTAAAGCACCAAGTTGAAATCGATATGCCATGTTTGATGACAGAGAATTTTGCGTTTAAAAATTTCCGAGTTGGTGTGTTTTCGTTCTCACCGACTTTCAGATACTGATTTGTCATAGTCTGCCCTGAAAAATTTATATTTTTCGATCTGAATAACGCTCGAATATTTTTATAACTTGTTGGTACAAGCGTATACTGAACCGAAAAAAGAAAACCGCAAAATCGGGTGGTCACCCGTTTCCCTTGAAGTGGCCAATAATTGGTATTTCCAATGAAATACTTCGATTCTTCCCTTTTCCCGTCGCTGTTTCGAGCACTTCCCATTGCAATTTAGAAATTTCCTTTTGCGTGCAGATGCTTCTATCCATAAGTGTTACTAAACCGTAAAAAAGTGAAAATCGAAAAAAACCCGAGTTGGTGTGTTTTCGAACTCACTGATTCATTTTAGACTATGATAGAAATTAGAACTTCGTAAATTAAGAAGCATGTGATAATGATGAAGCATTCATACAGGCAGGATGAAAGAACTCCTCCTTGAACTTCCAACAAAATTTGGCATTTTATGACCGAACGCTGTGCAGCCGCATAGAACAATGCGGCCTAATTCAGTTTGATCCATAATTAATAAGTTAATTAATTTGCGTGTTGATGGCTGGCTAATCTCTCCGCCTCATCCGGAAAACTTTATCAACGGAATGGAACCGGTGGAGTGACAAGAAAATCAATGGGCCAAGGTACACGTAGACCGCGCGGCCAGCATCAATTATTTTTAAGTTATCAGTAATTAATACCGACCGAGTGCAGCATAATTAAAGGACGCCATCAGCAGGCCGCTCTATGTCTGTGTGCTGAGTCGATATCATGTTTGTACTCGATATCATTTTACAGTGTTGTCTGCCTTCGAGAAAATAAATCGTGGAGATGACCACTGGCCATGCTAGGAGAACAAAGTATAGCGAACAGTGTTCGAAACTCACAGGCGCCAATGCGCCAAATGCGCCTAAAAAATGAAGGCTCTGCGCCAACGTGGCCCCTAAAAATTGCCCCCGAAAAATCTGCATTTTCATATAGGTGATTATTCAAAATTTTCAGCACCACAAGGGAAAGCTTTTCCTATTCTTCACGATTTCATCATTTGTGCTTTTGTCTTCCCCAAGTTACAGCTACTTACTAGTTCTGTTACCAAAACATCTTGCGTCTAACTTTTCACTAAATGCGTCGTAATATATGGGCGAAAAGTCAATTTGGCCCCTAAAAAATCTTCAATGGCGCCTAAAAATCGGGCTTGATGCGCCACATGGCTCCTAAAATTCAAAGGTGAGTTTCGAACGCTGATAGCGAATGAGAGTGAGTAGTATACAGGATGATCAGGATTAAACGGCCAGACTGCAGGAGTGTGTTCTATGGGTCAAACTAAGACTATTTTGTTGTATAAAGTTTTTTCCTAAAGTGTCTCCAGTCGGAGTTACGGCTCTCCAAACTTTCGGGAAGTAAATCGTTTTTCCTGAATTTCGGCAGCGGTTGTGACCCAAACCTAATGAAAATTTGAACTACCCTGTACTTTAATGCCCTGAATTCATAAATGTCTAAAAAAAATCTAAATCTCAATTTGAAGAGGGGGTTTGGAGGTGTTTCAACTCCTGCAGTCTGGCCGTTTAACCCTGGATCACCTTGTATAGTAGTGTAGAGTAGCCGTTTACTCTATGACTGAAGGAGGTAAAAAGAGGCCGTCAAATGGTATCAATAACTTTTACATGTATGCCAAAAACCGAACCTGAACTAACCGGAGGCTCGTTAAAAATACCTCACCCCCGCAGTTTGTATGAGGCCAAAGCGTTACGAGCTTTAGATATAGGTCTACAAATACATCCCAAAAAAGAATCGGACATCAAATGGAAAAAATGTTTTAAAAAAAGACAAAAAATTGAGAGCCAATACAACCGAAGATAGAAAAGACGAAATCGGGCCTCTTCTTGTAACTTTCCTCCAACATCCGAGCGACACCTCACTAGTAGTGTAGAGCGGAGAGTGCACGCCTCGCGCGATGGCGCTTCCAATTTTGCATATAGGCAACAGGGACATCCATCGAGTACGAATAGTTGTATCTCTGCGCCGTCAACGACAAGAGTCCTTTCCCTTGCTTCTTCCATGTTGTGATCTGCTAAGGAGAAACGCCGCGCCGTAGGAAAATCCGAATGTTGCCAAATTTCCATTTATAAAACATTAATTTCTTAGGAGATTTAAGAATATTATTCATTGACATTTTCAGATGTGTAGATTTAATTGCGATATAAATATCACTTCTTTTGTTACACTGGAAAAAAAAACACATTGGATCTGGAGTCCAGACTCTTAAAAACATCGACAAAAAAAAAATACTCTTCATTCAATCAGATTTAAGCTTAAATCAAGAGTCAAGCCTTCTAATTTGAGCGGATTTCCTTTTGATTTAAGCTTAAATCTGATTGAATCATGAGTATTTTTTCTTCTCAATGTTTTCAAGAGTCTGGACTCTAGATCCAATGTGTTTTTTTTTTCCAGTGTAACTTTATCGGCCATAATTTATCAAATTTTGTGAAAACTTTTCCTTACCGATTATAATTGATTAATAATTTATATAAATTGATTATAATTGATACAATTGATTCAAAACATCCTCCTAAAAAATGTGAAATAAAGGTGATGAGAGGAGGCAAAAAAAGGGCAAAAAAATGAACGTTTTCGAACAACTCGAAATAGACAGATTCAAAACCAAAGCCATCCTCAATTCTCAGACAGAAAGCATCATAACAATCGTAATTATCCCTCCCACCTTGATGAACTACTACATGACAACAGGGAGTGAGGAAGAAAGACATAATAACGAATACCAGGGTTATCGGTCACATCACGAACGCGGACGCGGATACCGAACTATTCGCGATCGCGAAAACGCATCATAATTTTAGTTTTTTATACATTTTCTAAACACCTGATGATGCGCGGTTGCTCGAAACAGCTGTAGTGTAAGAAGTACCAACAAAATTTTTAGAAAAATCGGTAAGAAAAAGTTTTCACAAAATTTGCGATATAAATACTTTGAAAATTTGGGAGAAAAAGTCCAAAATTTTCCTTGAGAGTTTTACTTTATCAGAAGACGTTTGGCAACGTCTGATGGCCCACACAACGTTTTTCCTCAGCACGATAGAACACAACATGGAAGTAGAGCAAGGGAAAGGACTCGCGTTGTTGACGGCGCGAAGATACAACTATTCGTGCTTGATGGATGTCCGTGTTGCGTTTGCAAAATTGAAGGCGCTATCGCGCGAGGCGTGAACTCGCGATTATCCGCTCTATGCTGCTAGTGAGGTGAATTTACCTCGGAAATTTTTATTTTGTCAGAAGTTTGACAACGTCTGAAGGCGCTATACGGCGTTTTTCCTTCGCGTGGCAGTGTTGTTTCCGTTGGGAACGACCCCGACCCGGTACACGTCCTTTCATCGAAAAATATTTAATTCGATTTTGAGTTTTTGTGGACTAGGGTACTTTTTCCCGTGGGCGATCATAAATAAAGGAAAATTAAAAAACAAATCAGGGAACCGAAGACTCATCGAAAACAAACAGGAAAGCATTCCGCCACGATACGGGCGCGGGGGTTGAAACCCGAACGCATTTAAATAAAAAGAATCATCTCCATCGTGCGATGAACCCTGTCGTACATGTATCCTACCTGACTCGGGGCTCATGTCCGAATGAAAATACGACCTTTTAATCCAAATACGATACTGTTGCGGGAGTTGAAACCCGAACGCGTTTAAATCAAAGTAACTCATCTCCATTGTACGATGAGCCCTGTCGTGCATATATCTTACCTGACTCAGGGCTCATGTCCGAATGAGAATACTACCTTTTAATCCAAATACGATCATCTAAAAATCGGGCATCGTACGCACAGGCACGCTCTTGTTATAATTTATGTCCCAACGTATTACAGTATTACTTCCCGATAATGCACTTGCGGTATCCCCCTTCCCCTCCCTCCCTCGACCCCTCTCCGCGTGGATGGGTTTTGCATCCTTGTTTTACTCCGAGCCGCCGCGGAAAATAAATGGAAAAATAGATTGAAAAAGATGAATGGGGGCTGACGGGGCACAGCGCGCCACTGGACGTCGCGTTGTCGTTTCGGCGAGAAAGTTTATAGCCATGAATGAGATTTTTTCAAAAGTTCCGGAAAATGCAAGAGATCCGGTATATTTTGGGAATTTCAAAAGCTCCGGGAAAAATTCCGGAAAACCTTAAAAGTTCCGAAATTCGGAACTAGTCCTGGGAAATAAGAGCACTAAACACTGTCGTGTTTGTCGTTTCGGCGAGAAAGTTTAAAGTCATGTTTGGGTCCGTTGCACGTAAGAGATACAGCCAACTGAGTACACTGTATACAGGTAAAGTCGCTCAAAAATAACGTTGGGCACATCGAAAAGTTCTGAAATTCACTCCTTGTAGCGCGTAATCTGCACACTGGAAAAAAAAACACATTGTATCTAGAGTCCAGACTCTTGAAAACATTGACAAGAAAAAGGACTCTAGATTCAATCAGATTTAAGCTTAAATCAAAAGGAAATCCGCTCAAATTAAGAGGCTTGATTCTTGAGTATTTTTTCTTGTCAATGTTTTTAAGAGTCTGGACTCTAGATCCAATGTGTTTTTTTTCCCAATGCATTGTTTGTTTTTCAAGGTGTTCACGCTTTTTCAAGTTTCCCGGGTCTGCGAGCAGTTTTTCTCGGTCACCGCCGACTAGGTTTGCACACGCAGAGGAGTAAAAAAGGACTACCCGAAGTAAACAAACTATTAACTAACTTTTTCTATTGCATGATGTGACGTTATTTTGGGTTAAAACTAACAACGTGACCTTGGGATATTGACGAAAGTTTTAATAGCGTGACACCGGCTCAAGCGTTTCCCCGCATCTTATATAGCTAACAATTTAAGAACGATTTGACAACCGGGCCTCGATATGACTCGGGTGTAGAACTCGTGTTTTTTGCGCTGATACTTTCTTTTCCTCTTCCGTTTCCGAGCCGGGTCGTGGCTCGTGGCCGCGCGGCTCCGCGAGAATGTGTTGCGGGTTGCCTAATGCGCGGATTGCAGGGGCCGCGTCGATTTTCGCGCACGACCTAGATCTGTCAGCGTGAGGTTTGCATGGAACGAAACACGGATTGAATTTTGCATTTCCTCCCGGGCCGGTCCATGTCTTTCCGCGTTAATGCCGCATCGATGCACCGCCGTACGAGCAGGAACAGACCCGAGCCCTGGCAGCTTCAATCAGATTTGTAATAAACTATATCGCACGGCTTGTTTTTTTGAAAGGTGGATGCGTTTCAGAGAGATTCGAATCCGATTTCGAAGCGGCTTCTTGCTCGGGAAGACCAAAATGATTGTTTTGTAATCAAAAGAGGTTGAAGTTCGCAGAGCTGCGAATGTAAAATCAAGAAAAGCAAAAGTTCGACAAACTTTGATAAAATGTACGTACATTGCATGAAAATACGCTGGAAAAAAAACCACATTGGATCTAGAGTCCAGACTCTTGAAAACATTGACAAGAAAAAGGACTCTTGATTCAATCAGATTTTTGCTTAAATCAAAAGGAAATCCGCTCAAATTAAGAGGCTTGGTTCTTGATTTAAGCTTTAATCTGAATGAATCGAGAGTATTTTTTCTTGTCGATGTTTTTAAGAGTCTGGACACTAGATCCAATGTGATTTTTTCCAGTGCCCCTTAAAAATCATTTTAAATGAGAATAATCCATGCGGAGTGTGCAAAAATTTAAAAATCATAAGTTGAAAAACGTTGACTCCGCGAGTTCAAATATTAGAGCCGAACACAGAGCGGAGAGGCTTGCTGCCAGCGCGACACGCGAACTGGCGCCTACAAACCTAACTGGGATACTTCACGCATTGCGCAATGCGTGAAGTATCCAGTTAGGTTTGTAGGCGCCAGTGCGCGTGTCACGCTGGTCGTCCTCACCCATCGCGCTGCAGCGTGCAACGCTTCAAGCAACTATTTCGCAGCAGAGGTGTTCAAGCAAATCAGCTCAAATTAAGAGGCTTGGTTCTTGATTTAAGCTTAAATCTGATTGAATCAAGAGTATTTTTTCTTGTCGATGTTTTTAAGAGTCTGGACTCTGGATCCAATGTGTTTTTTTTCCAGTGTAGATTATTAAATCGAGATATACCCATTCACTCGAAAACTCATCTCAGGGTGACGTAAACTGAAAAAAGCATGAATAATTGGAAATTTGTACGAAATACATAAAAAAGAAATCGTGTAGAAATGACACTTTTTTATAGTAAAGGACATTCATTTCAGGGGTGGGGTATGCAACCCGCACTAAAAATACCGTGCGACGCAAAAAACCTTTTGTGTTTCCATTTGATTTTGATCAATCATTCTCATTATGCGAAACACTTTCCTATCAAGTTTCAGAATAAATTTCAATGAAACAGTAGAATAAGACATTCACGAGTGTCCCAGAAAATTCGCGTTTGAGTAAGCGAAATTTGCCGACCTCCGAAAGCTCGTTCGTAATTCCTTACAACAGCAGAACGACAGTGGGCTGATTTTTGAAATTGATAGACAAACCGATAGACTAAGATGACAAAGGGAACAAGAAGCGATCCTATTGGTTGAACCGGGTGGTTGTTATAGACTGAGGGGGGATGATGGACTAACTAGAGTCTCTCGCAGGTTGCCGTTAGTTTATCTAATACTTACCTCCTTTGTCCATTGCAACCACCCGCTTTCACCAATACTGCCGAGCTTAGGAAAAACGCCGTATGAACCTTTAGACGTTGCCAAATCTCCCTTCAAAACACGCATTTTCAGGGAAATCTGTGAATATTTTTCCTTCGATCTTTCAGAGAATTTAAATCACAATCAGATTTAAATTATCTGAAAATTTCAAGAGGAAAGATTCATAACTCTCCTCAAAGATAGACATTTTACCGGAGGAGATTTGACAACTCTCGAATGTTCATACAGCATTTTCCCTTAGCCTTAGCACGGCAGAATAGGAGCACTTCATTCTCAGTTTTTTTTCTTTGTCTATCCCTTTGTCTATTGATTTCAACAATGGGCTGATTATTGAAACTGATAGACAAAGCAATAGACAAAGAAGACATAAAGGATAAGGAGGGATCCTATTGGTGGAAGCGGGTAGTTGCAATGGACAAAGGACGTAGGCAATAGACTAACTGACGGCAACCCACGAGAGACCCGATAGTTAGTCCATCATTTACCCCCTTAGTCTATAAGAACCGCCCATTTCAACTAATACGATCGCCCTATACTCCTTATGTCTTCTTTGTCTATAGCTTTGTCTATAATTTCAATAATCGGCCCGCAGAAGTTTATGATCCTAACGATTTCATCGCCAAAAAATCGTTAGGTACTTGCCACTTAATTTATATCGCAATTTTTCCGTTGAAAAATGCTACTTTCACTGGAAAAAACACATTGGATCTAGAGTCCAGACTCTTGAAAACATTGACAAGAAAAAAGACTCTTGATTCAATCAGATTTTAGCTTAAATCAAGAGGCGCTTGAGAGAGCGCTAAATCTGATAGCGCTCGAATTAAGAGGCTTGGTTCTTGATTTAAGCTTAAATCTGATTGAATCAAGAGTATTTTTTCTTGTCGATGTTTTGGAGTCTGGAATCTAGATACAATGTGTTTTTTTTCCAGTGTTGGAGGATCGCTCAATTCTCCCATTGTATTCTTTGTCTATTGCTGTGTCTATCAATTTTAACAATCAGCCCGCAGGAGAATGCAACAGTTCGAGAAACGACGCAGAGAAACGCGGAAGACAGCCGCGGTCCGATTTCCGCGCAACAGGTTACTATTGAACTTACTACGCTTTCGAGGGCTTCGGCGGGTGGCGGGGGCCTGCGGCTCCGGGGGGGGGGGTGGCTAGGGGAAGGGGGAAGGGGGGAAAGCAGGATCTCGGAGCCGGGCGCGTGTAATCTCGGCGTGTTTATTCGCCCTCACCCTGGAGCGGAGCAGAGCCAAAGACTTAGAGCGTGAATTCCGTCATCGCCATCGCTCGCGCTCGCCAGGCTCGGATTTCGAAAACCGAGTCAGCGAGAGAATTGGACGAACGGACATCCCGGGGAGATTAATTCTACAATGAGGGAGGAAAAAACGTTGGCTCGCGTTGCCCTCGAGGGGGGTTGAGCCCTCGGCCTCAGGTAGCAGCGGTGTTTGATTAACCGGATCGAAGAGACTTCTGAGCTGACCGAGAGACTCGGGACCTCGGTAACCGGATTCCAAGAAACTCGGCGGCCGCCGTTTTTCCGGGTTTGGAATGGACCACTAGACAAGGTACGAATTTCAGCATTCTGATACATGTTTCTTAACCAAAATTTCACGTAAAACACGATGCACACAACGAAAATTACCGAAATTAACTCCTTACGAAGATATTTAATGATTCTTGATGCGTGAATTCAAGCCACCCGCTCATGAAAACTCAATGCTCTACGCGATTCACATCGCGCGCTAAACGTTATCATGACAGTCTCTGAGATATAAAAATCTGACAACCTCAATCTTGACGCTTTGGCTCAGTTGTTGCAAATTGATTATAGTTTAAACAACACATGATGGGAAATGAACATTGCTCGATTGAGAAGCTTGCTGAAACCGTTGTAGTGCGCGATTTGACTCACGTAGAGCTTTGAGTTTCTTGTGAGCGGGCAGTTCAAATTCCTCTTAATCAGTGCGAAATAAAAACGTTAATATCTTCGTTAGAAGTTGATTTCGGTAATTTTCGTAGTGTGAATCGTGTTCTACGTGAAATTCTGGTTAAGAAACATGTATCAGATTGCTTAAATTCGTACCTTGTCTAGTGGTCCATTGTGACATTCCGTGCAGAAACGTCGTAGAGGCTGTGCAGTGCTGCACTGAAAAAAAAAAGTTCAGTCGCACTGCAAAAAAAAACACATTGGATCTAGCGGTATAGAGCGGATGGTTGAGAGTTCACGCCTCGCGCGATGGCGCCTTCAATTCTGCATATAGGCAACAGGGACATCCATCGAGCACGAATAGTTGTATCTCTGCGCCGTCAACAACGCGAGTCCTTTCCCTTGCTTTGCTTTCATGTTGTGATCTGCTAAGGAGAAACGCCGCGCCGTAGGAAAATCCGAATGTTGCCAAATCTCCGTTTATAAAACATTCATTTTAGAGGAGATTTAAGAATATTATTCATTGAAATTTTCAGATGGTGTAGATTAAATTGCGATGTAAATATCACTTCTTTTGTTAACTTTATCGGTCATACTTTATCAAATTTTGTGAAAACTTTTTCTTACCGATTATAATTGATCACTGGAAAAAAAAAAAAAACATATTGGATCTAGAGTCCAGACTCTTGAAAAAATACCGGATTTGTGCTTGAATCAAAACTAAATCCGCTTAAATTAAGAGGCTTGGTTCTTGATTTAAGCTAGATTCTGATTGAATCAAGAGTACTTTTTCTTGTCGTATCCCGTTTGCAGGTTTCAAAATCTTCGCTCCCATTTTATTTCAGCTAGGTAGAACAAAATTACGCTATCACTTGAAATTTTCGAGGAGAGGAAAGAGAAATCGGGAAAGTTCTCAAGGAACAACGTTAAGAGCTTTTCATATGGAAAAATATAATTAGACAAGGAGTTTAAGTCAAGAGACGCGTTCCTGAAGTTTAACGGTCGATGTGCTTCAGAGACTCCATATAGCTATCTTCCCAATTGTGAAAAAGCTACGTTCGGAAGTCAACGCCCAGATTCATCTGATTATGACCGATGGACAAATTTATAAATTGGTCCAGCAATCATAACCTAATTTGAAAAACTCGCCTGGCAAAGCACTGACCCCGACAGTCGTCAGTCATCGCTGGGCAAATTTTATTTGATACTTTCCTCAACAAGTTGTTCATCAACTACCATGGTGGAAGGAGGGAGGCGTCAGGCAACCATTAGATGTTGATCTCTGCATTTCTTTCCTAACTTGCTTTTGACAAAAGTTTTATTTTTGCGAGAAAAATTTTTTTCTTTGGACTTTGTGAGACCGGACAACCTTTAGAAAAAATATTACCTGGGCGACCGTTAAGAGAAGGGCACAATGCTGGCTCTCTTCTCCTGAGGATCATTGAATATTTTATTGCTGTTTTTATTCATTTGACGAGCCCTTAATATTTACCGACTCTTTGTTTGTTGATAATATTATGATTAATTTTGTATAACTGAATGTGATACGTACTGGATGGCCTGACATACAAGGTTATGTTCTAGTCACTCCTAAAAAAAAGAGAAACGTTAAGACTTTCTTTGATTCAATTGTGAATAAAATTCGGTGAAACGTGTAAAAAAATACCTGCATGAACTCTCAGCGAAATTTGATTTCATGCAGCAGAAATTCAACTTCTGCAGGTCCATACGGCGGTAACGAAACTATTTAATAAAATTTGGGAAGCCCCATCTTAAACCCCACTTTGTCCGCTTTGCACGGTTCATTGACTTCACCGTTGTTCGGAACGCGAAACAGAGTTAGCCGAATTTTAGTGAGCTCGGCGTAGGGTTTAGCGGGTCGAGTCGGAACAGAAAACAGCTGTATACAGAGCTTAACGGTGTAGGCGCGCGGTGTCGGGCGGCCATTCCGCCATTCATTTGCAAATGAAACACTACATTATCAGATTCGGGAATTTATGGCCCACTCTGCCATTAAAAGGGCTCGCACGGAGCCACTCCGGTACTGCCGTCCCCCAGGTGCCGCCGGATTTCACCGGCACCTGATCATACTGCCGTGCTAAGGAAAAACGACCTAATAGCCTTCAGACGTTGCCAAAATTTCCTTTGACGTCGAGAATTTTTGGGAAAATTTGTGAGTATTTTTCCTCTGATTTTTGGGAGGATGTTGGTCGTAATTGGATCGAAAATGTTTGAAGATCTCAATGAAAAATACGCATAACTTTTCTGCATAGTAAATATTTGCTGATGTAAATTTGGCAATAATGGAATGTTCATACGGGTTTTTCCTCAGCATACTGCTCAGTGGCATGACATGAATTGCGATTTATCGAATGTTATGCCATTTAAACCTATGGTAAAGAATCGATTATAAGGTGTTCGCTGCGAACACCCTGTTTATCGATCCTTTTTCCACAGGTTTAAACGGCATAAAAATCGATATATCGCAATCCACGCCACGCCACTGATACTGCTATTTGCAGAGATCGTAACCTCGCTCAATCACCCTCTTTTGTCGTCGAAAAAGTCATCCAAAATATTAAATAATGTAAAATTTTTACACAAATTTATTTCAATTATGTGTGGTGTTATGTATAATTTTTTATGGTGATCCAACCGCGTTTATTTAGCAGAGGTTCAACTCTGAAAAAACGAAAATTCATTTTTTCGTTTTAAATTTTAAAAATGATTTAATTTCGTCTGAGAGGGGATTTCTTCATCTATTCAAGACGAAAATGTAAGACCTAACTCGAAACTTGATCTATCTTAGCTTCAAATTAAATGGCATTCAAAAAGACCTCTCGCAGCGCCCGAGATTGAAGCACTCGACGGCAAGTAAAAGATCCTGAAGACAACACAAAAGCAACAATACGTACTTAGTGTACGATTAGATGTATTACGCAAACTTGAAGACATGCATTTACACGTAAGAAAACACTCGCTTATACTGCCGTGCTAGAGGAAGAACGCCGTATGAGCCTTCAGAAGTTGCCAAGTTTCCTTCCATAAAAACTGAATTTATTAGGAAAATTGAGAATATTTTTTTCTAAAATTTTCAGAACATTTTGCACGCAATGTAATATAAAATATCTGAACATTTTAAAGAAAAAGGTGCATGAGTGTCGTCAATAATACATGTTTTATCACGGGAAATTTGGCAACTCTCGAATGTTCAAACAGCGTTTTTCCTTAGCACGGCAGTATATTATGAAGATACCAAAACTCATGTCCGGGGTTTCAACCCCATTTGGCAACCTTCGGATACACGGTTTAATTTATCGCGCGACGCGTAAACACATTAAGATTAGGACGCAGGTTCGGTTTTAGGGCTTTTTGGAAATCCTCCGCAGAGCTCCTGAGATTTTTTTCACGGCTCCCTTATCCCACACTGCTCCAAGACAAGATTTACGCGCCCTTTCAATATGACCCAGGAACTACCTAGTCTCCCGTTCACGGGGCACCGAAAAAAAGGACACTAACAGGCGCATTAGTTTTGAGCCCCGGGGTTTGAACTCTAAAACCTGCCGTTTTTTCTTTTCCCCGCTAAAAATTATTAAATTATTATTTTCCTCCAAAATTGTTTCTAACTAGTTTGTTATTGCCCACCGATCAAGCACGAATCAGCGTGATGTGAAGTGCACAAAAAATGGCAAATTTTTTTCAAGACAGCCGTAGGTGCATGAGAGCCAATGAAAACAGTGCATTCAAGAGGAATGCCGCCCTCATCTGCCGATTTCTAACCTGGGAATGTGTTTGTTGTGTGTCCAAAACGCAACCACGAAAGCATGCAGAAGATAGCACTTGCGGCTGTCTTGCCTAACAATAACCTAACATGAAAATGAAAAATAGCCTTTTATGTAATATAAATAAAATCAGTCGATTTTTAATCATCCAAACGATTTCTAGGAGTCTTTCAGACGATTAGTGGCAATTTCACAAAGAACGGAGGCTTCTTTCAATAAAATTTTCCGGTCAGAAACTTCTGAGCCCGTTTTCTCAAAACTTCATTTTTGCACTTACGGCTCTCTTCGCTATCACGGCAGAATAGCTGATGTGGCTCGATTCCTCTCTGTTTAATGCGGTCCATCTGATTGCGGATTTTTGCGAATACCGGGAGATGTGCGAATCCTCCTATTTTGTCTCTGGTCCTGACAGTGCGAACCGGCAGCAGCGAGGAGTTGCTTTGAGCGCGCTTACTCGCTCGCTCGCTCGCTCCTGGCGAACATGCATGCGAAATGACTTCAAAGTAAAGGGGTTTATCGGCCTCACCCCCCCCCCCTCTTCCTCCTCTAGAACTTGTTCAATCGCAGGGATTGGGATTAGCGGTCATAGTTCCGCCCCACTCCGGCCAGCTCGGCTCTCTCCCAGCGAGGCTCAGGGCGACCTGACCTTGTATTGTATCGTACTGAGGAAAAACACCGTATGAGCATTCAAACGTCGTCAGATTCCCTTCAATAATCCCCGGATTTACTGGGAAAATATTGAATATTTTTCTTCAAAATTTTTAGAGAATTTTGTACGCAAGTTAATCTAAAAGATCTGAAAATTTCAAGGAAAAATATCTATAACTTTCCTCAAAAATGAACATTTTATTGGTATAAAATTTGGCAACTATCGAATGTTCATACGGCGTTTTCCCTGCGCACGGTAGTATTGTATCGTAGTTCTTTCTGCTTAGAAATATTAAAGAGGGTAATGTAGATCCCAGTGGCGTGGCGTGCTTTGCGATGTATCGATTGTTATGGCGTTCAAACCAATGGAAATGGATCGATAAACAGGGTGTTCGCAGCGAACACCTTAATAATAGATTCTGCACCATAGGTTTAAATGGCATAACAATCGATACATCGCAATTCATGCCACGCAACTGGTATATCCTCATCTTACTGATTTAGGAGGGCCGTTGTGCAATATGAGCGAGAGCTTTCTCTCGAAACTTCTTCTTTTCGACTGGGAACCTCTCAGCAATAACCATATCCGAGTCAAACTAAAAACAAACTTCAGAAAAGATGCTTTCGTCAATTTTTCTCTTGTCTCGGACCAAATCCATCGGGAATATACAGGCTAAGGGCAACAACATCGTCGAAAGCAAGTTGAATAAATCCAATTTGATCCAACCAAAGCTGTCAGTCGGCTTTGTGGTGATTGTTGATTAAAACAAGTAACGCTTAAATCTACCAGAGACCTGAAACATTGAAACTGCGAGCTTACTTTTCCCCACTTCGCCTTAACTCGTAGAAGTAGGCCAGAGGGCATGCTGCAGTTAGAAGCATGCAAGTTAGAACTACCTATACTAGTCATTCGATTACGATGCCACAATCCAGGCGCATGATACAACTATTCGAACTCGAGGGCTATATCCGTGTTGCGTACACGAATAAATGAAGGCGCACGGGGGGCCACTTTTTTTAAGTTCCAGAACGCGATCGGCTCTTGAATCGATATGTTCTGTTCCTTCCAATATTATTTGAATCAGTGATTTCGAAAACACACCAACTCGGTTTTTTTTCGATTTTCACTTTTTTACGGTTTAGTAACATTTATGGGTAGAATCACCTGCACGGAAAAGGAAATTTCGAAATTGCAATCGGAAGTGCTCGAAACAGCGACGGGAAAAGGGAAGAATCGAGGTATTTCATTGGAAATACCAATTTTTGGTCGTTTCAAGGGAAACGGGTGACCATCCGATTTTGATGTCTTCTTTTTTCGGTTCGGTATACCTTGTACCGACAAGTTATTATATAAATATTCAAGCGTTATTCAGGTCGAAAAATATAAATTTTTCTGGGCAGACTATAAAAAATCAGTATCTGAAAGTCGGTGAGAACGAAAACACACCAACTCGGAAATTTTTAAACGCTTAATTCTCTGTCATCAAACATGGTGTATTGATTTCAACTTGGTGCTTTACAAAGTCTCTGAGTACTTGTCCTTTGGCAGCAAACAGATTTTTATTTAACTAACTTCTTCGCCCGCTGCGCAGTTTTAGGTGTTTCCGGAACAATTTTTTTTCCCGAGTTGATGTGTTTTCGAACTCACTGATTCATTTATTGATCAAGATCATACGATGACGATTCAACAACTGACCCGCAGGTGTGTCACACACCTGAATGACGCACGCATGTCGCGCACTTTCCCGCTCATTCGATTTACGGGTCTCCTCCCCGTCCCCGAGCCCACCCTCCCCCTCGAAAATCCCTTTCAATTACCGGCTAATTCCCGCGTCCGATCGCCGGTGTCATATTCGCGAGTTTTCTCGTCGTCCCTGCGGGGGGAAAATCCTATTAATCGTGACCACTTGGCACCCCTGCATCTGATCCGCCGCTAGTCACTCCTGTTCCGATCATCGATCACGTGGTCTCAGCGGCTTGTTGTTGTGGCGCCGGGGAGGGCAAACAGAACAGTGTTGCCGTATAGTGTGGATAAAACCTAAATTATTTGCACAGCAGTGGAGGCTAGAGAAAATGGACCACGTTTAGCAGAAAGAAACCAGGCCACATCGCTATTACCAAAAATTGGGAAATATGATTTATTACAAGAAAACGGCTGTGCGGATTTTTCTGCACATTTCAGTAAATTTGCTGCATGGTACGAAGCAAATTCCTTAAAAATTTCAAAAAAATCCGCACTAACGTTCGCTTATAAAAAATTAAGTTGTTCAATATTTGGCAATAACCGATGTGACTTGGTTCCTTTCTGCATAACGCGATTCAAATACACTGGAAAAAAAGTAGCTTGGATCTAGGGTCCAGACTCTTGAAAACAATGACAAGAAAAAGTACTCTTGATTCAATCAGATTTAAGCTTACAAAAATCAAAAGGAAATCCGCTAAAATTAAGAGGCTTGGTTCTTGATTTAAGCTAAAATCCAATCGAATCAAGAGTATTTTTTCTTGTCAAGGTTTTTAAGAGTCTGGACTCTAGATCCAAGCGACTTCTTTTTCCAGTGTACACTACAGGGGCCCTTCACTAACGCTCAAAGCAATGAAATCTGCTAAGGAAAAAAATAGGTTCGGAGGTCCACCCTCCACCCTCCTTTCCCTTGAAGATGGTCACCGATCATCATTTTAATGCATGAAATCGAATAACATTTGCCAAATGATGACTGATGAATGTCGGGGTGAGCACTTGGTCACGCGAGTTTTTGCGGAAAAGGTTGGGGTCTCTAAAATATCGACGATGAAAGCACCAGACTACGTATTTCGGATTGCGACGCTGTAGACTTCCTGTCTTACTTCATTTTTCAAATGGAAAACTACTGAAAGTTAATTCTTGAAAACTTCCCTGTTTTTTCTTCTCTGCGCGAAAAAAACTCTAAGAATCAAGAAAGTATGTTGATTTCTTATTCTCCTTCAAAAAAATAAAATAGGAGCGGAGATTTTTAAGTACCGCAAACGAGAAACGTGGTCTGGTTGTTTCACCGTCCACTGGGAAAAAAAAAAACACATTGGATTTAGAGTCCAGACTCTTGAAAACATTGACAAGAAAAAATACTCTGATTCGGATTTTTGCTTAAATCAAAAGGAAATCCGCTTAAATTAAGAGGCTTGGTTCTTGATTTAAGCAAAAATCCCATTGAATCAAGAGTTTTTTTCTTATCGATGTTTTTAAGAGTCTGGACTCTAGATCCAATGTGTTTTTTTCTCCAGTGTACTGTACCTGAGAAAAATTCAGCTATTACGTTTTGAAAAAAAGTGGGTCAGGTCATGGAAGAAAAATTCGCTTATGGTGACAAAGGCAGATGGTCCAATCTTGCACAAAAAAACCGGCAACGAGTGCAGAGAGGTGTGACAGCTTTGGAGGGTTGAAAGCACCGACCGAGCGTGGATCTCTTGTGGTGGCTGAGGCATGACAAGAGAGGGGGGGGGGGCATACTGAAGCACTTGGGGATGGGGTAGGGGGCGAGGGGTTATCCAGATTGGTGACACGAGCATGTAAGTAAATGAGTGCATTAACTGTCCACTATGGAGGTGATTGGAATTGCGCCGTGCATAATTTGTACAACGCAATAGAAACGCATAAACTACGCGTAAATCTCTATTGCGACGACATAGAGCGACTGTAATTGGTCCGTCGCACACAGGAAACATCTCATCTTTCCGTAAGGAAAATGAAACGGAAATCATATGAAGCACATCAGAAATTGCATCGATTTACGATTGGACCGCGTTAAGCAGAAAGGGACCAAGTCACATCAGCTACCGCCAAATTTCATTGGGCCCTTTCATTTTTTACATGGAACTGGTTGTGCAGATTTGTGTACAAATTTCAGCAAATTTTCTATGTAGTACGAAAAAAATTCCTTAAAATGTTCAAAGGAATCCGCACAAACGCTCTCTTGTTAAAAATTAAATTGCCCCGTTTTTGGCGATAGCTGATATGGCTTGGTTCCAATGTGCTAAACGCGGTCCAATTTGAAACGAAAGATTAGGGTAGTTAACAGCGCACGTTTTCAAATTTACCAAGATGAGATATTAGTCCTCTTTTAATGATATATTAAATATTTCTTTGTTTTTTGCAGTATTGGAGCGAGACGGTTTTGATGGAGAACACCCGTTTTATTTTGCTGTTGTAGCCGAGGATCCTAACATTAATACTGCAGACGGTAAGATCCAAATTCGATTCATTGCGAACAGGAAAGCCAATTTTTTCCCGCAACTGGTCACTAACACGGGCATTTCAAACTTCATTTTCTGGAAGTTCGAAGTTAATTAAGCTCTGGAGTTGAACCTTCTGGAGTATTTTGGCCCTAAATGGCAGAGAAACTCCGTTTTGAAAATGCCCAAAATCGAACCCGCTAGAGATGTTGTTTTTGGCGGGCTCAATAATGACGAGTCCAGGTGGGGGTGCATCGTTTTCTGATTGGATGAACTCACGAAAAGCTATGTAGGCATCGACTTGTTACACCAACTCAACATCAAATTCTGAGAAAATCTCAAAAAGTGATGTTGATATTTTTCTCCTTTAAAAAATAAAACAGCAGCGAAAATTATTAGACACCGCAAACGAGATGCAGGATTTTGGAATTTCATCAAATACATAGTTTAAAGGCGTTGAGTGGTTTTAGTTCTGTCAAAAAAATAACACGAAAGAAAATTCGGCAACGTTAAAAGTCGTTTAAATTTGCCAGAATAACAAAAATTGATTCAAGCGATTCGATAGAAAAATTTCAATATGCGAGAAGAGCCTGAAATTTGCCCGCCGTGACATTTAATTATATTGCTCTTTTTACTGCTGAAAAGGACTAAAAGGCAAATGCAGAACTCCTCGGAAAATGACAACCGAAGTCATATTTTTCCCTTCAGGGAAGTTGGGACCGACGCGGTAGCTTTTCACGAGACGGATATTAGATTTGTTCTCGGCTCGAACTTTAGTTCCTCTCGCTTATACGTTCGCAAAAACGCTCAAACGAATATATGCTCTTAATTCCGCGCAACAAAGTAAAATCCAATCCGAAACTCTTTCTAGGTCAATCCGAGCGTATATCCGAACAATGGAGCGAAATCCAATCCAAAACACGTTCTAGGCAGTGGCGTGGCGTGAATGATCGATTATCGATATTTGCTCATTTGAAGCTATGGTAAAGAATCGATTATTAAGGTGTTCGCTGCGAACACCCTGTTTATCGATCCTTCTTCATAGGTTTAAATGCCAGATCAATCGATATATCGCAAAGCACGCCACGCCACTGGTTCTAGGTCAAGAGTCTTCAACCTTAGCGCCTAGCCAAGTCAGCTTTTTGCGGCGCGGGTGTTCAGAATGACAAAACTTCCGAGAGATGATTTGCAAATTTCGGGAGAAAAATTGAACGGTTTCGAGAAAAAGGACCTATCGCCGTTAGGAACGAAGTTCACATAGGTCCTTTTGCATGGATTCGTCCGGGCGGGAAAGTATTCGCGTCTGTACAAACAAGACGGCGTAAGTTTTCGGAAGTCAAAGGCGGACGCCGCGCAAATACAAAACAAACAGCCTCGCCACTCAAACTTCGGTCGGAGATCGCACAGTGCCTTTAAAAAAAGTGAACGAGAAAAGAAACAGCAAAATAATGGAACACTAGACAAGGTACGAATTTAAGCAATCTGATACATGTTCCTTAAACAGAATTTCACGTAAAACACGATCCGTAACGAAAATTACTGAAACCAACTCCTAACGAAGATATTAACGGTTTTATTTCACATCGGTTACGAGGAATTTGAACTGCCCGCTCACAAGAAACTCAAAGCTCTACGTGAGTCAAATCGCGCACTACAACGGTTTCAGCAAGCTTCTCAATCGAGCAACGTTCATTTCCCACCATGAATTGTTCAAACTATTAGCGATTTTCCAAAACTGAGCAGCGTCAAGATCGACGTTGCCAGATTTTTATATCGCAAAGATTGTCATGATAACGTTTAACGTGCGATGTGAATCACGTAGAGCATTGAGTTTTCATGAGAGAATGGTTTGAATTTACGCATCAAGAATCATTAAGTATCTTCGTAAAGAGTTGATTTTGATAATTTTTGTTGTGCGCATCCTGTTTTACGTAAAATTTTGGGGAAGGAACATAAATCAGAATGCTGAAATTTTTACCTTGTCTAGTGGTCCATTCGGGTTGATAGCTCGTACATCAGGCGTTCAGAAACTAAGCTTGCTTCACGGTGTTTCATTTATTTCCCTACCCAGATAGTCGTTTTCATACATGCGACAGGAGTGGTACACGATTGAAAATATCCGTGTTCAGTGAACTCTTGTTACGTGCTTATCTTCATGTCTGATCAACGCAAAGGACGATAGGGTCGACGATCCAGGTTCGATCCTGGCGGCTAGTAACTAAATTTCACGAAGTTGCAGATTTACAACACAAATATTTGGTCACTTCAACACAAAGAATTGGTCGATCTGACACAGGGAAAACTAAACTAAGAAATTAAAAAAAATACCAACAGCTTCTGTTACTTTGTGTTTAACTTCCCACATGACAAAAAAATTCGGTAACTTTTCTTACTCTGTAACATCGCATCGCAAAATCGTCACCTACCGGCCAAAGTACCACATGCGCCATGCGACGTTTAAACATTTTCACCGCCATTTTATTTTTTTACGGAGAAACTGTTGGTTGAATCTGTTTGAAAATTTCACCGTATTTTATCGGCAGCACAAAGAAAATTCGGTGAAACTTTCGGACAGCTGCTTTCAACAACTTCTCTGCAAAAAAATAAAATGGCTTCGGAAATTTGTAAACGCCGCATGGCGCTTGAGACACTTTGGCCGGAAGGTGACGAGATGCAGATCAGCCGTGCTGAAGTGCCGAAGGGTGAGATACTATCATTAAAATTCTTCACCTTTGTGCGACGGGGATGAAAATTGAGCAGTTCAAAGGCGTGAGGGCGCTTTCGGATTCCTGTCACAAGATGGCCGGGGGGGGGGGGGGAGGGGCAGGCAGTGCGGAGCGGAAAGGAGGGAAAAGAACGGCCCACCGCATCGCGAACCGCCGACACCTCAGCCCTCAGCTTAGAGTTCCCTGCCGATGCGCAATATTACATTCTTGCCCATGATTTATGAATGATAATAAACACACCGTCGTGCATGTTTAACGAGGCCCAAACAGAAACAACAAGCGTCGACGCACACGCGCCGGGAGGGAAATCCAACAGTCGAAATTTAGACGTATTTCTATCAAACAGAACTATGTGCATTATGACGTGAGCCCTGTTGTGCACATATTCTTATGGATCTCAGGGCTCATGTCTTAATGCACATAATTCTGTTTGGCAGAGATACATCCATTTGTCGTTCCCCCACGAAAGAACGTAACCACCTTTAAACGGACGTACAGACGCATTTAGTGGTGACGTCACGGAGCGATATTGTTGGTTCGATATCTCGAAAGTCGAAATGTGCCCCAACAAACAAACATAACCTCCAAAATGAACAATTGATGAAAGAATGCTAAAACTAGCCCAAAACTGAAACATTAATCCATGAGACCGTAAAATTATGAAAGCTGGTTATTTTCCAAAACGTTTGAGACCACATACACACGGATTGATAAAATAAGCTCGTGACATAGTACTTAGTCTTCGGACGAACGTTGAGTTCGTTTGTTGGGGCACATTTCGACTTTCGAGATATTGAAATTCAATCGAGATGTGACGTCACACTAAATGCGTCTATTTCTATCAAACAGAACTATGTGCAGGGGGAAAGATGGGGTGCGCTCGTTAGTAACCGGGCCAGAAGAATGAATGGGAAATATAAAGCGCCCGTGACGAAGCCGCCGTCGCGCCTCATCCACCTGCCGCTTAACTCATGAGCCCTGTCCACAAGGCTCTAGATACACGCCCACGGCTCATACACTGTGCACAAGGTTCTGTTTGACAGAACTGAGTTTGTCTTGATGTAGACGTGGACTCTCAGGGTAGGGTGGGATATCCCCTCCATTTTGGCCTAAACTTGAGAGCTTTTTTGAGCTTGGGAGTTGATTTCAGAGAAAACCAGTGGGTCCATCGTGTTTCTCGCGAACTTTTACATAAGAATCAACAGTCAAATCGCAAATTCCTCACACATGCAACATCTCCATTCTGTCAAATGTCCAGTTAACGATGCTTAACAGTTTTCTAGCCAATATACGATTTGCGGGTGGAAATCTTGAAACGTTGAAAAATGGATACGTCATTCTGTCTGAGAGACGACGATATATCAGAAAAAAAATTTGCTTAATAATGATCAACAGTTAGCAGTTTTCTTGTACATACCTACAAAATTTGAGGGTGAAAATTTTGCAAAGTTTAAATGTGGACACGCCATTTTCTCTGAAAGACGATGATGCACGAGCCTCGCACGAGAGTAATTGCATCACTTGTTCCGTCAGAACTATACATTTCATGGAACTGCAATCTTCAAACCAGCATAAATACGGATCATTGTTTTCTTCTCCATTTTTGGGCGTTATTATTTTTTAAATGTTTGCGGACACTCCATTAAGTATCTTATCAGTATCTAAATTTCTGAATCGGAATTTCTCTAAATTTCTCATCTGAATGATCGTGACTAGTGTTGCACCAAACAGCTTATCTCTTGGAGGGAAAATTGTGCTCATATGAGCTTTTTCCCTCCTTATTGAGATATTCCGCTTTATGCTGATTTTTAACGCACGTTGGCCAAAAAAATCTAATTAACTATCAAAATTTCGATTTCTCGGCGATAAAGTCCCTTTTTACACAAAAGAATTCAATTTCGAACCAGCGAACCTCAAGTTCCACCCACTGTATTCAGACCATGTAGAATCAAGCGCAGCCTACCCGTCCGGCACACCTTTGAAATGTGCCAATAAATTCTCACGTTTCCCACCGATACCGATCTTGCCCTGTTGAAAAGGCTCAGCACCTCAAAATTGACTTCAGTAACGCCATTGATTTATACTCGAGCAAAGTCGTTAGTGCTCGAATAACTCGAGCTGTTCTTTCTTCAGCGAGTATCCACCTCCGGCAGACGAAACAATTCATCATATGTGTATGATGCATGCATACCGCCTATCCCATGTAGCGGGTCTTTAGACTAAATACATAAAAACGAAATGTGTCGACACCAAAGCTTTGCAGAGTTTTTTTTTCCGGCAAAGCTTTTAAGTTAGCTGTTTGGAAGGCATGGTTCATTTTTAGTAAAATAAGACATACTCTATGAAAAAATACCTAAGGCTATTCGATTGACGCCATATTTTCTTTCAAAGCGACATGCGATGCATCGCATCGATTGATTCCATTTTTCCAGCTACTCGTCACTTTTCTCGAATTTTGAGATCGCAATTCTGTTGCCAGTAGACCAAAAAATTTACTTACCACTTATGACAAACCAATTAAACGTAATATATGCATGGTTTATTAAGAGAGAATATCGCATTTGAGTGCAGTTTCGATATCAGTATCGAATGCGATATTTTTCCTCTAAAAGAACCACGCCTTTATCACGTTGAATTTGTTTGTCAAAATTGGTAAGTGAATTCTTAAGTCTCTTGACAACAGAACTGCGATCTCAAAATTCGAAAAAAATGACAAGTAGCTGAACAAATGGAACTATAATCGATGCGATGTATCGCATGTCGTTCTGACACAAAATATAGCGTCCATCGAATCACCTGCTTAATTTGTTGTCTTAAGGAGCGAATATAGATTCGCGTTTAAATATCATTAAAGGTCTTCGTGCAATTGTTTTAATTGAAGCACATTTCCCTAAAAACCCGGGAATGTTACTAAATCCTATTAAAGTGATAACGCGCAAATAAAACTAAAATAACGAGTTCGATTAGTGTGACTTTGAGACAAAAATAAAACTGACACAAAGTTGCAGCACCGTCTCGCCGTTTTGCGAGAGATTATCTATAGTCCTGAGTTAGAATCACGTTTTTTGTCAAAATGATTAATTGCCCGATAATTAATCATAGCGAAGAATCAGAAATCTCAATGTTTCAGGCTGAAATGTTTCGCTCAGCAGAGCGTGTAAAGCAAAGATGTCATATGGCACCTGCTAAACACTTTTTAATGTCGAAAAAAATTACCATTCTCGTGTAAGAAGTTCACAATAAAATAACATAAAAAAAAATTACCTTCAATTCATAGGTTTTTTCTTAAAATAAATCTCGTTTTTTAGACATTTTCTGTAGTGAACTCATTTATTGGCGTCCTTTCTTTTCATTTTCCCTACATTTTTGGAGAATTTTATAAAAGTTGCAACATCGCGGCTTAAAAAACAAGGTTTCAAAGACGGCCCGATGAGCGCGGGGCGATGAAAGGAGCTGATGGAGAGAGCTATACAAAACGAGGTCCAACCACAAAGCAGCGAGAGATTTTCGAGGGAACTTCAATTGTGCGATGAAAAAGAAGAAAAAAAAACATCAAAAAGAGAAAAAAAACGAGATCCCATCAGGAAATAAGCAAGGGTGTCATATCACGAGGGCTTTAATCTAATTGGATTACGGACACTTCCATTTATTTCGTTTGAAAATGCTACCATCCAAACTTGTAATTTAGTCCGGTAAATCTAGCTTTTCACCTCGGACAAATTAGCACATACTATTCCTTTGGTATATACAGAGTTTTTAGGTACCCAATAAGACAGATAAAAAAGTTTACCGAAAAATTCCATCCGGGAAGTGGTCAAATCGCAATTTTTTTTTCAAAATGGCGGCCTACGGAGATTTTCAAAGAGGACCAACATACAGTTTTTCCTTTAAAATTCAAATGTTATACAACCTAAAACGAAAATACGATGGTCGTTCCAAAAGTAAGTTCCATGGTCTCACCGGTCCAAAACTTCTAACAATAAATGAATTCGGTAAGAAGACAGGCGGTAGCCCTATGCAGCTACTTAACGAGCCTAAGAACTTAAAAATCTGTCTACTATTCGTGAAGGGAGTCCGTTGTACAGAACCGAACTCTTCTCCAAGCGGATCTTCAAATGAAGATTTCCGAATCAGTGTGTTTGAAACGCGGTTTACCACATTTTGCAGCAACCGCTCGGAATTTTTCGCAGAAGTTTTACCTGGCAAAAGCAGGAAAGGCTCTAGAGAGGCTTCCAGCAGGTATCAATGGCTTTCTATGGAGCTTCGGTATTGCAGCTCAAGTTATCAGTATGCAGGAAGAGCAGCATTGATTAGAATTAGCACTGTGAAACTCCTTCAAGTTATACTGCATGCAATTTGATCTGCATATAAGTGCGTTAAGTTGTATTTACAGCCACGACTCTGTATGGGTATGTCAGAGCAAGTAAAATCACTTCCCTTGTTCTCATGGCCCCTAAAATTTTGATTACCTACTCTAAAATAGACTGCATTTTGCAATTAGGAAGTGATATTTTAGACTCATTTTGGAAACAAATATGTGCTTTAGATGTTACTACACGTTTCCTGTTTCTGCCGCTTCTTCTCCTTATTGTTATTATTATTATTATTCTCATCTCCTTTTCCCTCTTATTTTTTTTTCTCTTCGAGTTCGTCATCATTATCATTATCTTCTTCTTATTACTATATTCTATTTCATTCTTTGCTTTCCTAGTAGTTTTTTAGAGTAGTAGTAGAAATTTAGAGAAAGTAGAACCCTAGTAGCAGAACCATAGAAGGAAAAGATAAAGATTATGTGCGAAAGTTAATTTTTTTTATATAACGCATGCATACGAAAGTGTTAAAAGTGAACATTTTCATGTAACAATTATGTAGAAGAAAGTCATAATTTTCGTAAGCTTTCGAAACGTACTAAAAATCTTCTAATTCGCGAAAAGCTCACGAAAATGATGACCTTTTTTTAATATAATAGTTACATACAAATGTTCTCTTTTAACACTTTCGTATGCATGCTTTATATAAAAAAATAAAAAAAAATTACCTTCTATAGCTTTTATCATTTTTCATATATTATGGTCAGTCTGAACTTTGTTTTTTTTTTAATATAAGCGTTACATGTCTTTTATATAAACTACCATTTAGATAACAGATATGTTTTTTTTATACTTTTTTTAGAGAGACAAAAATTTGTTCTGCTACTGGGTAAATTTGTGCGTATCGTTTAGTAAATCCTTGGGCGCGTGCACGGTTTTACAGTGTGGCAACAGCTGGAGCTAGAGGGGTTCTCACCGAGAGAAGTGCCTTTTAAGTGTTTTCTCAGGGGACGAGACAATAGTTGTTCAACACGCTGAAGCGTCGAGCGGCCTCACTTTTTCCGACTTTCCCTTTAAAGCTCACCATGGAAATTTTGGAAACTTCTTCTTTCTGCACGCTTTTCTCCAGCATCCGATCACAATAACTCTTATAGCTCGTCGTTGACACTCCACTTTGCGACACTTTTTTGTCCATCCCATATCTTTTATATTCTGTAATCTTCCTCTGATTTATGAGTCTGATACGCAGATCACCAGGATTTCTTCTTCTTCTTCTTCCTCTTCTTCTTCTTCTTCTTTTTCTTCTTCTTCTTCTTCTTCTTCTTCCCCCTCCAGTTTTGTCTAATTTTTTAACTGTGGTAGAGACATTAAAACAATATATTCGTAGTCAGGTTGATGACATTCAGGAGGAATAACAATCCCTCGTTGAAGTTTCATAAATGAATCGATTAGAAAGGAGTCGAGACAGGATATTAGGCCACATCCGCCGTCTAGGAATTCCGAATTTCAAACACACGACTGAAAATTTGAGTTCCTCGTCACAAATACCCCCCCATGAATGAGAGACGCGCTCAAAAACTGAGAGTTTCAAGAACAGGTTCTCCTTCAGGTGAACCTCTCTCGTTGGGCATAATAACAAAGATAATTATTTCTGTTCAAATCAATTGAGGCATAAAATTTTTGTCACAGCAATAATGAACTTAAAATATGCGAGTTAACTTGAAAAACGGCAGTTAACAACAGGTTGACATGCCTTATTTGGTAGAGAAGTTTACTTCGGTTAGGTTCCAACCTAAGAATACAACTATTTCAACTTTGGCGTGTTGCACAGTATCACCCGCAATTGAAGGCGTTTTACATTGGTCCGACCGCGACCTATTACGGAGAGGGCAGTCTTGATGTGTTGACTTTGAGTGCTGTTTGGGCTGCATATGTCAAATGCAAAATGATAAGCAATTTTCATGTACTAGTGTTACGAAGAGCCTAAAATGACACTATTGTAAACCGTACATTTGAAACATGTCAGATATATTTTTTAACAATTTAATAATTGTTAAATCAGCAATCCATTTTTTCCATGTTCGATTCCCATCTCAACTCAATTCATTATAGTTGAAAATCTGTTTTACGCTCGACTCTTTTTTGTGCGCTCATTTATGATCTGTCTAAATATATATTTTCATAAGCATGAAATAAGTGTTTCCTCTCCTCACAGATTTGATGGCAAGTGTCATTAACGAGGCGTTATTCAATGGTGGTAAAGCTAGTGCGAAAGAGAGAAGAGAGAAAGAAAGATTGAAAAATAGTATCGTAACGTGTAACACCACTTGATTAATCTACCACGACAACAAATGAAACTGCACCCTGTCATTTTGCGCGCTATCGGAGCTGAATTTTCCATGGAGGCCTTTTCAACGGCCTTTCATTCCGTGTGAACTCTCCACCTGTCGCAATTAAAATTTAATTACCTCGCATTCTTTAGAAGGCAACGGTGTTGCCACATCGCATATAAAATTTTGACACGAACGTTTCTATTATAAAAGAAAATACGAATTGCATTAGGTGCGCTTCCCATCGTATTTCATGTAATAGGTCAGCTGCAACAGTCACAAAATTGTGTTTTGATACCTTGAGCTTATAGATTAACTAAAATTTAAGAGATAAGTGCAAATGCCCAATTCTTACGTCCAATATCAACGCAGATACCGCTAATCCAAGAACACTCGTAATTTTTTACAGGAGAACGATTGTGCGGATTCGTTTGAAAATTGAAAGGATTTTGCTTCATGCTATGGAGAAAATTCATTGAAATTTGCACAAAAATCCGCACAACCGTTTTCATGTAAAAAAATAAATTGCCCGATTAAATTGGCGATAGCTGATGTGGCTTGGTTCCTTTCTGATAAACGCGGTCCAATTATTCCTGATAAAAATTTTCTCGTACTTTCTGACGCAAACGCAACGCTAACGCAAATTTCTTGCGCAGATGTAAAGTTAGGAGTGCATTTCAAACTTTGCCAATGCACTCAGCGTGATTTTTGAGACTTTTATAGATAGAGACAACCCTTATTTTTGCTCTAGCAAAAGTTTGCAACAAGCCCATTCTAAGACTAAAGTTATTTTACAAAAGTGCGAGACAATTTTTATCGGGAATATTTGGACCGCGTTAAGCAGAAAGGAACCAAGCCACATTAGCTATTGCCAAATTTAATTGGGCAATTTATTTTTTTACATGAAAACGGTATCAGCGGATTTTTGTGCAAATTTCAGTACATTTTCTCCATAGCACGAAGCAAAATCCTTTAAATTTTCAAACGAATCCGCACAATCGTTCTCTTGTAAAAAATTACGAGTGTTTTTGGATTACTGCTGTGCTAAGGAAGAACGCCGTATGAACATTCGAGAGTTGCCAAATTTCCTTCGATAAAATGTTCATTTTTGAGGAAACTTATGAACATTTTTCCGTGAAATTTTCAGGAACTTTAGGTGAAATCGTGAGCAAAATTATCTTAAAAATTGGAAAGATAATATTCATAAGTTTACCAGGAAACTCGTGTTTTATCAAAGGAAATTTAGCAACGCCCGGAGGTTCATACGGCGTTCTTCCATAGCACGGCAGATTAGCGGTATCTACGTTAATATTGGACGTCGGAATCGGGCTTTTGCACATATCTCTTGAATTTTAGTTAATCTATAAGCTCAATGTATCAAAACGCGATTTTGGGACTGGCACAGCTGACCCATTGTTAATTATTTTTGAGCCACTTTCATCAAGAGGCAACTCTTATTTTTGCTCTAGAAAATGTTTGCTCAGGTCCATTTTCTTTCTATGGAAGACCTTTTTCCCACCGTAGTGAGGCAAGTCGTCGTCTCTGGCACGAAGGAACGTAACTCCACTCCAAGGTTGCCAAACTGACTCAAACAATTAACTTATGATACATAAATGTACGTAAGCAATTTTTATCCAAAATATCTCTTGTTTTTTGCTTGGGATCTAGAGAAAAATCAGGGAAATTTTCAGTCAGAAATGCCCAAGATTCTCTTCATTAATAGGCAATTTGCGAGGACAAATTTGGCAACATTGGAATGGAGTTACGTTCTTTCGTCCGGGAGACGACGAAGTGTGGGCAGACGCGGAGCACGTCCTGATTTTGCAACAGAGCCTCGTCAGTGGATTAACCCTCCGTCACTTTGTTTGTTTACACAGGTCGAGGTAAATTAGTCGGCTATAGCATCTGCAACTACGCTTACGGCACCTGGGCCGGAAAAAAATTGTTCATAGAGGATATTTACGTAACAGAAAGTTACCGCTCGAAAAAAGTTGGGTCGGCGTTATTCAACCTCGTAAATAAGGTAATTCTCCTTCGTTTTCTCCCTTGGAAATACACGATTGTGCCTCGGTTGCTAAACCTTTCCCAGTTGAAAATTTCGAGCGTTTATTTTAGCTTTTTAAAAGAGTCTCTGATATCGGAGAGCGAGACTTTTCCGTGGAGGCTTACACGGAGAAAAAAAACTCGTGCGTGGGACCCGAAGTTTGGGTCATATGGATCTCTGAAGTTTTCAGATTGAGCATCTGAACACTTTAGGTCTAGCTGCCGAGGTTCGGATCATACATCTGAAACTTCAGTTCTTACATCTGAAACTTCAGTTCTTACATCTGAAACTTCAGTTCTTACATCTGAAACTTCAGTTCTTACATCTGAAACTTCAGTTCTTACATCTGAAGTACTTCAGATGTGAGTACCGAAGTACTTTGGATGTGAGAACCGAAGTACTTCGGATGTGAAAATCGAAGTACTTCAGATGTAAGAACTGAAGTTTCAGATGTGTGATCCGAACCTCGACTGCTAGACCTAAAGTGTTCAGATGCTCAATCTGAAAACTTCAGGGATCCATATGACCTAAACTTCGGGTCCCACGCACGAGTTTTTTTTCTCCGTGTACAAGTAGAATAAAAGTGTCTTACAACCCACAAAACGCTGAATTAACCGTTACACTGCCGTGCTAAAGGAAAACGCCGTGTAAACCTTCAGGTGTTGCCAAATTCTCTCGGATAAAACAAAAATTTCCTGGCAAACTTGTGGATATTTTTCGTCCGATTTTTCAGATAGTTTTTTTCGCAATTTAATCTACATTATCTAAAAATTTCATGGAAGAATATTCAAAACTTTTCTGAAAAATAAACATCTTAACTAGAGAAATTTGGCAACTCTTGAGTGTTCATACGGCGTTCTTCCTTAGCACGGTAATACAGTAGTTACGTTAGCCATATCAAGATGTAAAACTAACTGCTGTGGCGGTTAATGGAGACGTTGCATGTGTGAGGACTTTGCGATTGGACTATTGCTTCTTATGTACAAGTTCGCGAGAAACACGATGGTGCTACTGGTTTTCTCTGAAATCAACTCCCAAGCTCAAAAAAAGTTCTTAAGTTGAAGCCAAAATGAAGGGGATATCCCACGCTATCCTGAGAGTCCACCTCTACATCAAGACAAACTCTCCATGCAAAGATAGGGAGCAAATACATAAACAGGGTTGCCGTGTTTTCAGTTGTGGAGTCCCCAAATAAAGTGGCAGCCCTGTCAATGTATTTGCTCCCTATCTTTGCATAGAGAGTTTGTCTTGATGTAGAAGTGGACTCTCAGGATAGCGTGGGATATCCCCTCCGTTTTGGCCTCAACTTGAGAGCTTTTTTAGAGCTTGGGAGTTGATTTCAGAGAAAACCAGTGGCACCATCGTGTTTCTCGCAAACTTTTGCATAAGAATCAATAGTCAGAGCGAACATCCCTAACACGTGCAACATCTCCATTGACCGATACAGTAGTTACGTTAGCGATATCAAGATGTAAAACTAACTGCTGTGGCGGTTACTTCAGGGTGTCTACTTGAACAGGTTGGCTAAAAATCAGTACTTTTTCAGTATATTCTCGAACAATTCAGTACCTCCTCAATAGAAAAATGCAGTACTTTTTCAGTACCTCCATTTGACGAAATTCGAAAAAATTTTAGAATTTGAATTTCTCGCTCAAATTGAGACAAGAATGAAAAAACGATGAAAAAAATTCCGGACCTCTTGCGAAATTTCCGCACTTTTTCAGTACTTCCGGACCACCCTTAAAAAATCAGAACTATTTCCGGACTTTCCGGATATTTCGGACTTGTAGACACCCTATTAATTCATCGTTTCGTGAGTTGTCGCACACTTTTTTACATGCAGGATGTTGAATCAGCATCCTTTTTTCTGGTGTTCTTACAGTGTAAATGAATCGGAACAAGTCGAAGGGGCAGTCCGGAAATAGACTCTCCAGATTCCGTTCTCTCTCGCGGGTGAGGACGCGCCGAGGGAAACATTCCGCGCTTCACAATTCAATTTTTGTAGCCGCGGTGTTATCGCTGGACACTGCCCAAGGAAACCGACATTTCCACCTATTTCGCCTCGATAATTCTTTTCCAACCCCTGCCACCCCTCTTTCCCCTCCCCTCGCGCCTCCCAATTGTCGATTGTCGGTCGCCTCCTCTTTTTTATTGGCTCCCGGGTGGATAGTGGGATACAAGTCCCCATTATCGAATCAATTCCTCGATTGGTTTCGACCTTTTATGCTTACTCGTTTCTTTTAACGGAGTCTTTCCTCTCCGCGGTTTTACACGTCCCAGTCGTCAGTGCACCAGCAAAAACGCAAGGGCTTGGAATCCAAGAAGAGCGAGAGTGGCGTGAAAAAGCAAGGTTAAAATTTGAAAGTCGACAACTTTCCATTATTTTCCTCTCATTCTTCTCCTTCGTCCAGTTTTTCTTCTTTGTTCTCCTTCTTCTTTCTTTCCACAATCTTGTTTTCTCTCTCATTCATCATCATCATTCTTATCAAGTCTTATCATCTCTCCTTATCTCTTCTGCTTAAGTCTTTTTTTGTCTTCTCTCAGTTCCTTCGTTCTTCCTCCACCTACATCTTTCTGTTTTTCGCGCAGTCGCTTCCTCTCTCTTTTTGTCCTCTTAGTTCCTTTTAATTTTTTTGATTCTAATTTCTTCCGGTTCATGAAATGTAGAGAACACTCTGCGGGCAGATTGTTGAAATCAATGCACAAAGAAGACAGAGGGAGTATAGAGCAATCTTATTGGTTGAAATGATTGGTTCCTGTGGACTAAGGAAGAAAATGATGGACTAAATATAGGATATCGCAAGAGGTTGCCGTTAGTTAGTCATTACCTAACACCTTTGTCCACTGCAACCACCCGTTTCTTCGATAGGACCACTCCATATCCCTTTTGCCTTCTTTGTCTACAGCTTTGTCTATTAATTTCAACAATCAGCCCGCAGGAGCAGAGTCCCGTCTACAAATGACGTCAGGAAATTTTTTTAGGTCCCATTTCCCCCCTCCCTCCCATGTCAACCCCTTCCCCCTTTCCCTCTCCTTCGAAGGGGCTGTCAGTTTATAGCTTTGTCTACCAATTTCAACAATCAGCCTGCTGGTGGTAAAAAAATCTCTCTCAAATAGCCTGTACATGTAATCCGGTTTTTAAGCATTTTTACACATAAATGAACCACTAGACAGGGTACGAATTTTAGCATTCTAATACATGTTTCTGAACCAAAATTTCACGTAGAATACGATTCGCGCAACAAAAGTTATTGAAACCAACTCTTAGTGAAGATATTAACGTTTTTATTTCACATCAGTTACGAGGAATTTGAACTGGCCGCTCACAAGAAACTCAAAGCTCTACGTGAGTCAAATCGCGCACTACAACGGTTTCAGCAAGCTTCGCAATCGAGGAATGTTCGGTTCCCACCATGTGTTGTTCAAACTATAAGCAATTTTCTATAGCTGAGCCAAAGCGTCAGAACTGAGGTTGCCAGATTTATATATCGCTGAGACGTTGATGATAACGTTTAGCGCGCGATGTGAATCACGTAGAGCTTTGAGTTTTCATAAGCGAGTGGTTTCAATTCACGCATCAAGAATCATTAAATATCTTCGTAAGGAGTTAATTTCGGTAATTTTCGTTGTGCGTATTGTGTTTTACGTGAAATTTTGGTCAGGAAACTTGTATCAGAATGCTGAAATTCGTACCTTGTCTAGTGATCCATTCTAAAATTTGTTTACATTCAGTCTTTGTCGTGAACTGACAAAGTGCATCTTGGCCGGTGTCTGCGGCTGACTTCCATCTATGCGCTTCTTTTGTGCCTTCACTCGCTTCAACCCCTCCGACTGCGAACCCTTCAATCTCATCGAGCCAAACGAAGGGTTGAAGCCATCAACCCCCTCATAAACTCCATTATTCCACCACTCCGGGACATGACGGAGATTGCGACCGACAAGATACGCACAGTCGTTATCAATTTCATTTTGCTCCGCGCTTTTTCTAGGAAGCTCCCCTTGAAGTGGTTCCTCAGTTGGAGCGACGCATTCTGGGTATGATCGATGGCAAAGGAGAGGCGTGAATGATCGATTATCGATATTCCTCCATTTGAAGCTGTAGTAAAGAATCGATTATTAAGGTGCTCGTTGTGGAAACCCTGTCCATCGATCCTATTCCATAGGTTTAAATGGTAGATCAATCGATACATCGCAAAGCACGCCACGATCGGATGAATTATTTTGGGAGTGCTAAAATGTTGGTCTCCAAATTGGACTCTCTTTTTCAATTATACACACACACACACACACACACCCTTACACAAAAAAAAAAAAAAAAAAAAAAAAAAAAAAAAATGAAGTTCATCTGACATTCTGGATGGAAAAAAGTGTGCGAGAACTTAAAAACAGTCGAATTACCCGCCACAGCCGTTACTTCAGCAATGCTAAGATGTAAAACCAACTGTTGTGGCAGGTATTTTAGCATTTATAAGTTCTCACACATTTTTTTTTACATCCAGAATGTTAAATCAACTTCACTTTTTTTCGGTGTAGGAACAATTCCTGCCTCAGTTTAGAAACAACGTATGTACCATTAGTTTTTCTATGCACCGAAGTGCTTTTACGGATGAGCCAGAAATCGCAGATCCTAATAACAAAATGAAATCCAATTAACCGCTGAGGAGCATTAACTCCGCAAAAAATTATACTGCAAAACTTACAATATCACGTGTATGAATGCAATCAAATATTCCCGTCGACTGACGACGATAGGACGTTAAAAAAATTCGATTTTTTTTTTATACTTCAATTAGAAAATATTGCTTCCTCCAAATTTTTTCAATTAACCCTTGAACGAAATACTTACTTGATTTGAGTATGGTTAAATGAATTTTGGAAGATGCGGTCACTGAAAATGTAGTAATCGTCCTGTATTCTTACCTGCAACACGGAATAAAACGCATGCATTAGCATAAAATCATTTTAGCCCTTTGAGATGTTTTGGAAGGATCGAAGTTAAAACAAGGGAAGGAAAACAATTTCTCCATTCCGCATCATGGGAATTTAAAACCCTCAGTATCAAGCTATATTATCCCTCATAAAAGTGATAAAAAGTGATCGCGATCTAATAAAAGGGAATGAAGAATGTTTTAAAATTACTCCTTCTTATAAAATAGCCGAACAACTGAGTGTATATGATTTTAGCGATAACTTGTTTTAACAGATTACAAAAAATCAAGGACAAGATAAAAAAGTACAAGTTCAAAATTTAATTCCAGAGAAAATCCAGCGCATCCAATGAAATTTGTTGAGTACATAGATTCAGTGAATGTTTTTTTAAAACCAATACTATCTTCCTTCCTTCATCCCTTTAAACCCACAAATTCCCGTCACGTCCTGATCAAACCCTCAGAAATTCTTCAAATATTGAAACCCACATTTGCAGGTTTAATCTCCGCACACTCTGCAAACCAACGATCTATGTGTAGTAACTTTTCCACCTACCCACCGATAAACTTGCCTTCAGCTGGTTATACATTGTTGAATGATGATTTTCCGGCTAACAATCTTGTCTATGTAGATAAATAAAGTTCACCCTGAAATTCCGTTTAAAAGTTTAAAGCAAGGGAGAGTTCCCCCGGATAACTTTGACGAGTTAATCCTCTCTTGATCCATTAGCTTCATTTTACGAAAATTCACGAGGTAATAAGCTTTCTGAGCTCAGGAAACGCGGTGATTTCATTCAGGCGCTCTACAGTCAACATTTTAAAAACCATGTCAGAAGCGAAGTAATTTGCATGTAGGCAATTTTTGCAAATGCAAGGTAAAGTTTTATTTGAAAATTTCAGAGGCTTAATATCGTGTATTATTTAAAAAAAAAAAAAAAAAGTTACAAAGACGCGGTATTAATTCATAGCTATCAGCGCATCAAAAACTCTTTTATGGACATTCAAAGACAAAAATAAGACAGGAAAAATTTCAAACCAGTTATCAGCGCATTAAAAACTCTTCTGTGGACATTCAGAGACAAAAACAAAATAGGAAAAATTTCAAACCAAACTCTCAACTTGTGGCGGTTTGAAGTATGTCATTTAAAAAAACAGACTCGAGAAAAACCCTCTTAAATTCTAATTTGGCTTCTGCAAAGTGCAAATTTCCGGATGTTAATGCAACTTCTCCCCTTTTTGTACGAAAAAAGTTAACTGAACCACTTTCAAGCTATTCTTTGGGACGCCGGAAGAAAATTTTTCTTCGGAATTTTAATCAACTGACTTTAACCAAAGTCGCTCTACTGCAAATTTTGCCTCCATGGACTAAATTTTCTTTCCCTATAGGCGGTCACACATGAACCAAATGAATCGATGCCATTGTTACAATCCGCTCTGCTAGAAGCCATTCAATACAGCGGCGCGGCGCTGCACGAGCAACTATTTTAATTCTCCGGAGATCAAATTGCATACCCATCGAATTGAAGGAACTTTGAGCGACGGGAAATTATCTCCATCAAATGCTTTTCTTTAAGTCTTCCTAGGTCTTTTACCTGTATCCATGAAAACGTAAGAAAAAAACGATTAACGATTTAAACTCGCTTTTCAGATAACTTGTTAAGCTCTCACGAAAGAATCCTGGCTCCAATTGTAACATCTCAACTAGCTATCAAAATAGTTAACTTAAAACCACAAGTTGTCGGTCCTCTGGGGCCGTGACCCATTCCACTGAAAAGGTAACGCGATTTTCTGACTTTCTCACCTGCCTATATCCTTCCAATGAAGGCGCCCTACTTTAAAAAGCCGTGGTCACACTCTCAATATTTTTGTCAATATGCCACGACCTAGTAGTTGGTATATAGAGCGGAAATGACGTAATGATCGGTTCGTCCTTATTTAGAGACTCATTAATATTGACGAAAATGAACACAGCTGCCCGATTGTTGAATCTGTGTCGATACGATAAGACAAGACATAGCCCTATCTTAACCAAGTACAGTGGACTCTCGATAATTCGAAATTGAAGGGAATCGGCTTTTTCTTCGAATTAGCGAGGTTTCGAAATAAAGAGAGTTCGAATTAAAGAGATTCGATGTAGAAAAATTTCGAATTAGAGAGGTTCGAATTGTAGAGGGATGGCGCCATCTGAATTCGAATTATAGAGGGGCAAATGGACGGATTTACGCCAAAAGGTCTTCAGGTCAAAGGTCAAGCTCTTTCAAACACCCATAGGTACATAAACAGTTGACTTCGAATTGTAGAGGGAATGTACCGTCTATTTCGAATTATAGAGGGAGGGCCATATTTACTTCCCACACTTCGAATTACAGAGAGAATTTCCATCGCAATTTCGAATTATAGAGGGCCGCGCCAGCTTAAAAATTTCGAATTAACGAGGGGAGAAAAATACATTGATTTTCTTCGAATTATCGAGAGATTTCCAAGGGAATCAGATTTTCCTTCGAATTAAAGAGGTTTTCGAATTATTGAGAGTCCACTGTAATATATCGCATTTCGATGTCTTATCGTGCTGCTCTAAACTTTCAATAATCGGCCCGCCAATGTGCCTTAATTTCCGGTTTAGGTATACAAACTGCCTAAACTTCAGATATTGACCAAAATGTTGATAGTGTGCCCTCATCTAACAAGTCAATCCCCGTAAACCTTCCTGACGCTTTACCGGGAAAGACGGATGCGGTTAGAGCCGTAGCGCAACAAAACACCCAATTTTCACTTATTATTGAAGTAAGAAAGCAACAGAGGAACCAGTAATATTGCCGTGCTAAGAAAAAACGCCGTATGAGCCTGCAGGCGTTGCCAAATTTCCATTGGTAAATCAAGAATTTTCGGGAAAATTTGTAAATACTCTTCTTCAAATTTTCAGGTAATTTTGTTCGCAATTTTACCTGAAGTTCTTGAAAATTTCTCGGAAAGATATTCATAACTTTCCTAAAAAATGATAATTTTATCGAAGGAAATTTGGCAACTCTCGAATGTTCATACGACGTTTTTCCTCAGCACGGCAGAATAGCATCCCCTCACCTTTCCGCACCGGTTATAGGACATTTCGTCAACGATTTTTTGTCCGCGCACCTGTTTTTTCCAGTAGTTTACGTCCACGCGTTTTTTCGGAAGGGGAGTTTTGGTCCACTTACCACTTGAGACCCAAAGTTAATTGGTCCACATGTAAATACAAACGACAATATATTGCTTACGACGTTTTTGGATGAAAATGTTTAATGCCTTGGAAGATGAGGTTTGCTTGTTTTTTTTGTTTGTTTGTTTGTTTTTGTTTGTTTGTTTGTTTGCTCCAACGGAGAAAAATATAAAATTGAGATTTGTGGTAAAAATGAGGGAGCGTCATTTCTATGAGAGAAAATTCACTAAAACTCTCTATACCTCTTTGGTGCAACAGGACTTAATTATCTTTCAAGAAATCCCATATTTTTATACCTGAACTGGAAAACCTTTTGATTTGCCTTAGCTAAAGGATCTCATATTTTTCCTGTGCATGATAACTTCGCTTCGGCACTGGTTTGCCGCAGCGCTTCGAGCTACTATTTCGCCACGGAGGTGTTGCACAGTATCATATGAGATCGAAGGCACCCCAACGCATCATGATTGATGGCATCTTTCAAAAGCACGAAGTTCCCTCGCAAATTAAATCGAGTGACGACAACAAAAAGATAGCGGTAGTCGAAAAACTTACTGTCCTAGTATCTGTATTTAATAACGTTTAGTATGATTTTTAACTTCATTAGAGGAACAAGTGACCTAATTTAAGGAGAAATATCCTCAAATTTACCGCCGAGAAGATTTCCTTATGAGTTAATAAAGGAAATAATGTTTGTTCAAAGAAGAAAAGATGCTTTTATAAAAAGGAAAGTCACTTACATCAAGCAGAGACCCGCTTTTGTTCACCTATTTTATTCTTGATTCAAAATAAAATCTTCTTGACGGCATACTCAAGAATGTTCCTTTATCTCTCTTATCTAGACTTATTTTGCAAGGAAAGTTCGATACTCTTGAAGGATGCCTGTCATTCTTATTGTTGGTATGTTGGAGTGCCTTCAATTTCGTATAATACTGTGCAACACCTCCATTGTGAAATAGTGAGGCGCCGTGGCACGTGCCACGCTGCGCGCGCGGCCAGCCAGCCAGCCAGCACGGAACGTGCATTGGCGCCTACAAACCTAAGGGATACCTCAAGCATTGCGCAATGCGTGAAGTATCTGCTTAGGTTTGTAGGCGCCAGTGCGCGTTTCGTGTTGGCAGCACGTCGCATCACTCCGCTTTATGCTAGGGCCTATTATTTAAAATTGCGGAGTCAGCGTTTATTCAACTCATGATTTTTTTATATGTTTGCACACTCTGCATGGATTACTTTAATTTAAATTGATAAAATAAATGTATATATGAAAGGAAAATTTAATGTGTGTTTTGTAAATATTAATGTGTTTCCTTGCCGTATTTAATGATTTTCAAAGCACATTAATTTTTTCTTTTATATTTTGTGTTTTTACTGTGCTGCAGCGTGGTGTGAGCGCAACCAAACGCTCAAAATAGGACGTATTTGACTCTGAAAGATCGATGTACAAATGGGCTAAAACCGAAGATTGCGTGCTTCTCGGTTTTTCCCTCTTTTATTCATTTGTGCATAGTTTCTTTCGACACAACTACTGCTCATTGACTTTAATATCGATGCCATCGCTTGGAAAAGGTTTTACGAATATTTGCCACGTTTTAAAAATGTAAATGTTTTTAAAATAAAGTAATATTTTCATTAAAAAAAAGTATTTATAAGGTTTATTTTTCATCGAAAATTTTAAGGATGGAAATAAAACCAAATATTCACCCATGACAATTTAAAAAGATTGATCAAAAGAAGGAAATAACATTTCATTTAAAAAATGAGTTACCACAACAACTTTTCCGTCTCCCTCAATTTTCTCATTTCATTATTGTCAATATAATTTTACATACGGACTAAAATATGACACTCGGACCAAGTCACTGTTGCTTATTTCACGCGTGGACGTAAACTACTGGACAAAACAGGTGTGCGGACAAAAAATCGTTGACGGAATGCCCTGAAACCTCCGCACCGCATCCCGGATTCAAGTCGTAAAGCAACCAACTTTTCTTCACATTAATAAAGTGTTTGTCACCTGGCCGCGGATTAGCCGACTCCGGCATAAATTTGACAGCCCCCCCCCTCATCCGACTACCAATTTCCCGTCGACCCGGTTTAATTAAATCCGAGTTGAGCCACTGCAGCCCCCCCCCCCTCCCCCACCACTGACGCCTCCCCGATCAAACATCACGACGCAAGGGTGTCTTACGTGCGTCTCAGCGACGTTGCTCTTCCTGTTGTCAGATGATTGGATTACATCCGGAAAAGACGGTGTAAGGTGATTCTGAGCCAGAATTATCGAAAAAACATTTTGATGCCAAATTTGCCATGGCCACGCTATTGAATGCATGGTGCAGTGGTGATGTAAAAATCGAACTGAAAGTCAATAATTCAGTGTCTTCAACACATAATGTTAATTACAAACAAGTAATACGATGGAGAAATACAAACTACTAAAAAAAATCAGACGTTTCGAACCATAGGGCAAGGATCTTCTTCAGTGCATGTAGTTGAACACACTGAATTATTGGCTTTTCGCTCGATTTTTACACTTCACCACTATGTCGCGATCTGTGAGTGTGATCACACGTCTCTCGCAAAGGGTTACATCCGTTTCTTTCCGTCCATTTTGGCAACCGCCCTTCCTGGCCACGCGACCGCAGCCGGCTAAAAGATTATCGGCTTGATAATCAATTAATCGTAGCGTCTTGGCACGCTGAGCGAGGAACAAGTTGGCTGCGAGGGGCGAGGGGGGTGGGGCGAAAGGGGTTGCTTTCGATCACTCACGCCGCGATAGGGTGCGAGCCTTGCACCGCGAACTGTCACCGCTTTCGTCACCTGGCACGCAACTTTATCCTTGTCTCGTCACACGTCTTGTTCCGCGCCCGTCTGCACTCGGAGACTTAGACGCTGCCACTGTTGCCAGATATACTGCTTTTTCAGCACTTTTCCCCATTCGAACCCTTGTAAAATATCGCACGATCTGGCAACCCGAAACCCTCGTCATCTCCGGCCGCGGCTTCCATGATGATAAGTCTCAGGAAATGGATCAGTCTTCCGAGGGGGGAAAAAAACTCCTTGATAAATAGCTTTGCCGGTTATCGGTTATCCGTGTGGGCGTTGAGTATTGACCCATATACACATGTATTTCTGATCGGTCGTGGGAAATGAGGCCTCGGTCCTCGGAATGTCGAGATGAATTGGACTACATTTTGCAATGGACCACTAGACAAGGTACGAATTTAAGCAATCTGATACATGCTTCTTAACCAGAATTTCACGCAAAACGATTTGCACAACGAAAATTACTGAAACCAACTCCTAACGAAGATATTAACGTTTTTATTTCACACTGGTTACGAGGACTTTGAACTGCCCGCTCACAAGAAACTCAAAGCTCTTCGTCAGTCAAATCGCGCACTACAACGGTTTCAGCAAGCTTCTCAATCGAGCAATGTTCATTTCCCACCATGTGTTGTTCAAACTATTAGCAATTTGCTATAGCTGAGCCAAAGCGTCAAGATTGAGGTTGCCACATTTTTATATCGCAGAGACTGTCATGATAACGTTCAGCGCGCGATGTGAATCACGTAGAGCATTGAGTTTTCATGAGCGGGTAGTTTGAATTCACGCATCAAGAATCATTAAATATCTTTGTAAGGAGTTAATTGCGGTAATTTTTGTTGTGCGCATCGTGTTCTACGTGAAATTTTAATACTCCTATGTCTCTTTGTCTATAGCTTTGTCCATTAATTTTAATAATCAGTCCGCAGTATAGATTTTATCCGACTATCAATTTTTTTTTCCTCTATTGCAGATCGCGGTGGAGACGGGGTGCGCGAAGATCGACTGGCACGTGACTGAATGGAACTCGGGGGCCCGGGAGTTTTACCACCACAAAGGGGCGATCTGCCTCTCGAAATTGGAGGACTGGCTCGTGTATCGACTTGAAAAAGAGGCCATGACGGAGCTCTACCAGAAAACAACCGCCCGTCAAGGGACCGGCACCAAAGGACAGCAGAGCTGAATGGAAATCGCCCTTTTCACGACCACCTCCCCCTCGTGAAACGGCGGGGTGCTCTGTTTGACGCCTGGAACATCGGCAACACGCAGCGCTCCCCAAATCGATGAGACATGCATTTTCGGAGCCGTCCCAGCCACGTATACGCGTCTCAACTCGAAGACAATAGGCTACCGTGGCTGGAGTGCCTAAAAAAATCTAATTGTTGTTCCGTCATGTAGCAAATGAGTGTCCATTTGAATACCTCGTGTAAAAAAATAAAATTACCGTGTTTATAAATAGTCTGTATTCTTGTAAAATCGATGGTGTAAGTCGAATATTCACATAACTCGTTTTCGGTTTCATTGAAAATTTCGCTCTATGATGTTGTTTTTGATGTGAGAACAACATGGACATCATTCCTTGAATCGTTCTTTGCAGCATTTTCCTTCATTACAGAAGCACGACATAATTACGACGTTGTCTTAAAGGTAATTGGTCGTTGCAGTCACGTTATACGCGTCTCAAAATCGAGACAGTATGTAGGAAGTCTGACAAATGTAATTTGTCGCATTAATCGAGTTCTTTGAAATTGTAAAAAAAACCGTGTATTAAAATAGGCTGACTTGTAAATTGAAATTTTTCAGGGAAAAAATAACAACTAGATCTAGGTAAAACTCGCTCGTTTTTCGTTCGTCAAATCCTCTGATTTTCTGAAATTTTAAAATAAAAAATCGTGATTCTTCGGTTAGCACTGAGGTTTTTCATACTTTTTACAAAATCATTCCAACATCAACTTTGCTACTACGCAAAATTCATACTAAAATTCAATAAATAAATAAAATAATTTTAAAAAAATTGTATATTAAATTTTGCAGCCCTTACATTGCATATCATGTATAACTGGCAGAATCATTAACCAAAGGTTGCTAAATAGCTCAAAGCTTTACGCACTTTTGCAAAACTTTCTTTATAAAAAGCAGTGTTCTGCAAAGTGACTTCTCAGTTCCCGTCCTGATAAGTTCCTACCTTCAGGCTTCCACGAGGCTCTCGTGGCTTTAATTAAATGAACACGTTACAAACTTCGAAGCAAGCTCCGAGAAATTAATGGGAAACATTCGAATGAAAAAACAGAGGAAAAAACTCAAGAATAAAGTTTGTCATACAGGGTGTCCCAGAAGTCCGTGCCCCCCCCCCCCCCCCGTAACTTTTGAACGGTTAGAGATAGAAAAACGAAACTTGGGGAATGTTTCTTTTTTCTATCTTTAACCGTTTAAAAGTTGCGAGGGGGGGGGGGGGGGTACAGACTTTTGGGACACCCTGTAGAGTTGGACTTACAAACGAAGTTCGACTTACGAAACCCTAATTCAGACAACTCCCCGCAGAAAATTGGCATCACCACAAGGCAGTATTGGAAGCTGTAGAGGGGGTGGTGGAGGAGAGGACAGGGGATGAAAGGACCGGAGTGGGGGGGGGGGGGGTTGGCGGTAAAAGGCGTGAAATGCAACTCAACTGTTGACTCGCAGCGTCATCGATCCGTGAGCGTCGTGGGTTTTCCCTTCTTCTTCCTCTTTCTTTTTTTCATTTTTGTCGTCTCGAAACTTTCCTGCTCATTAAGGGGGGCGCCCGGGGGGAGGGGGTGGTGGGTATCAGAACTTCCCGTCAATCGGATTCGATTTTAAGACTTCGGCGTCCCGTGACGGCGATGGCGCTGATACCCGTAAAAATAAATGAACGAGTCAAAGTTTTCTTCTTCTTCGACTTCTTTTTTTTTCTTTTCCCTTATTTTTCGAGAAAAGTTTGTTTGCATCGCGGAGAAAAGGGCTGCTCAACTTCGCTACGGTTGGCTCTTTCGCCGTGCGGCGAGCGGGCTCCGCAAAACGTTTCCATTCTCGGCAGAAACTGTTTAATGGTGCATTAGCTCGATAAGCCTCGGTGGTGCGAGACAGGTCGATTTTTCTTGACAGCCACCGTGCTGAAAAATTACTCTGGGTCTAAGAATCGTAATTACGGGCTAAATAGAGGCGAAGAGGTTCCTATCTGGCCACTACGAGGCCCCAACCCCACCTCAAAAGGTGCTTTATGCGCCTAATGCACTCCATGCCACCTTCACACATGACACCGTTTGCGAGAAAAGGGATCTTAGTCTACAAAGACTTACTTTTGGACGTATTTCTGTCAAACGGAACTACGCACAAATTTGAGTTCCTTTTTGAGGAATTCAGAATGCGAGATAGCGCATTCTATCAAACGGAACTAAGCGCCATGGAAAAGCATTGCGAGTATGGGACGGAGCCAATCCAAGCTCCCTTTTACCTTCCTCCCCCGATGGTTCTTAGTCCCATTTGACAGAAATACGTCAATTCGAATTATTCATGCAGCTATAGCGAAAAGGTATGTCCTCAAAATAGGACAAAACTAGGACCAAAAAAATATTTGAAAAAATAAAAAATGTCAAACCAAATCGGAACTAGGTGATGGTTTCAAGTTTGCAATTAAAAAAAAAAAAAAAAAACTCAATCAAGAAAAATATATTTCAAATTCTATATAATTTGTCATTCTCATGCAGGATACGAAAATACCAGATTATTAGGGCCATTATACACCCATTTCTGGCGCAAAAATAATGGAATTGCCCACGCTTTATTCTTTAAGACACTGAGACAAGACTTCCTCATCACTACCTCAAGCTTCAATTCTTCCCTATTTAGAATTTTGCCAATGGGACTAATATTCTTGTTCCCGTTGACGCTCACTTTAGACCGAAACGTAAAGTCGATTCCATTGCTAACATACACTGTACTGGAAGTCACTCAAAAGCAGCGATGGACGAAGGCGCGGTGCGAGCAACTATTTTAACTCTCCGGAGATCAAATTGCATACCCACTGAATTGAAGGAACTTTGGGCGATGGGAGGTCATCCTGCACGGACGCGTCACCGTAACTTGTCTTCACCCGGACAAAATGAGGTTCTGATAGGTAGTACTCGAATTACTGCTTATTGTTTGTAACAACATCCTAAGTCTGTATTCCATATTTCAAAATTTCCTAGTTTACTTCTGTCTCTTTTTTTCTTCGCCGTTGGCAATTAGGTTTCCCTTAAACTAAAAAGAGATAAAAGAAGACCTATCATGCTAACTGCTACTATGTTCTTTTACATGCAATTTTGATAATTTTGCAGCATTTACTTTAAAGAAATATGAGAATAATACTGCCGTGCTAGGGAAGGACGCCGTATAAACCGTCGGACGTTGCCATTTATTTTGATAAATAGTGCATTTGTACAGGTATTTTTCTTATGTTTTTCTACAAAATCATTTTCGCAATTAGATCTAATATTTTTTGAATATTTCAAAGGAAAATGAATAACCCTCCTCAAAAATAAACATTTTATCAGAAGGAATTTGGCGACTCTCGAATGGTATTACGGTATTTTTCCTTAGTACGGTAGATTAAATGTTAAGCTTGAAAACTGTTGAAATCACACGTGAAAAACAGTTTATGAGATGTTTGTTTATGCAGTTTTTTTTACATCTTTCTCACAGCAAATCTGACAACCAGCAATTTTAAAAAAAAAGCCAAATTTGGCGGTAATTTTGAAACTACACAAGAGGTGAATGGGCAATTAGACAAGGTCTAAAGTAGGAGAAAACCAGGCAGTGGCGTGGCGTGAATGATCGATTATCGATATTTGCTCATTTGAAGCTATGGTAAAGAATCGATTATTAAGGTGTTCGCTGCGAACACCCTGTTTATCGATCCTTCTTGATAGGTTTAAATGGCAGATCAATCGATATATCGCAAAGCACGCCACGCCACTGGAGAAAACGTCGCGTGTTTTCTCTTCAAAATTTTACATCGAAAACACTTCACACGAAGGAAATTTTTGGAATCAACTCCTAAACGAGGTACTAACAAGTCTTTTAAACACAGACCAAACGGAAGTTCGATTACACAAAGGACGTCATTTGCATTTTTATTCTTTCACCAATGTTAACAGACAACTTTTATATCTATTTCAGGAGTTGATTTTCATACTTCCCTTCGTGAAATTCGTTTTCCTCGTGGAATTTTGAAGAGAAAACACTTTGTACAGCGTTGTGCTTCATGCGCTGTACCTCGTCTAGAAGCTCATTCTGGTTATTTCCGATAAGTTCAACTTGCTTTTTGTGCAATTTTCTCATAAAATGTCTACGCAATTGCCTGTACTGCCGTGCTAGAGAAGAACGCCGTATAAACCTTCAGACATGGCCAAATTTTTTTTAATAAAAGAAAAATTTGATATTGACTTACTTACTTTCTTTTTCGCCCGATGAATTTTTCGGTTGTCACTATTTAAACTTAAACCGTTTAAGTTTAAATAGTGACAACCGAAAAATTCATCGGGCGAAAAAGAAAGTAAGTAAGACAATCACGTAGTTCCCGATAAAGAAAACAAAGGATTAGTAAAAATTTGATACACCGAATAATTCAATTTTTTGAGTAATTTTTTTTCGCAACTTCCTCTAAAGCTTTTAAATATTTCAAGGAAAAAAGTTCATAATTTTCTGAAAAAATAAACATTTTATTGGAGGAAATTTGGCAACTCTCAAATGTTCATACATTGTTCTTCCTTAGCACGGCAGCGTGTAACTTGTGTGCAACAGCCTTATTCGGCAGCTCCGCTCGCGAGCAGTGGCGTGGCGTAAATTGCGATATATCGATTGTTATGCCATTTAAACCTATGGAAAAGGATCGATAAACAGAGTGTTCGCAGCGAACACCTTAATAATCGATTCTTTACCACAGGTTTAAATGACATAACAATCTATATATCGCAATTCACGCCACGCCACTGCTCGCAATAGAAACACGGTCGTAAAGTGCGTCTTTAGAAGAGAACTATTTGATCGGAACTGTCCTTTCCTCGGTAGACAATCTTAACTTGAGGAGTTTCTGAGCCAAGAGCGCACTAGAGAAACCTCATTCAAATAATAGGAGGGAGCACTTCACGAAGTTTGGATGCCCCGCTCCACACCCTCATTCACCTCTACTCCAAACCCTTGTTCACCTCAACTCACGCTTTGAGGTAGCGCGATGGTGTGATCTTGGAGAAGCCAACTCGCAGAAAGGTAAGAAGAGTCAAATAAATGAATCTCCAGACTCTAAGAGCAAAAATGACTGGTTTGGACCGCGTTAAGCAGAGAGGAGCCAAGCCGCATCAGCTATTGCCAAATTGGGCAATTTAATAACATTCTCTCTCCCCTCGCGGATAGAGGAAGTATTATTATCTAAAATAAAAATACAAATAAAATTAATAAATTGAAATTTCATCATTTCTAGGCGTTTTAAGACGCTTGAAGTAAAAAAAAAAAAAAAAAAAAAAAAAAAAAAACATACTTAAAACAATGTATATCCGTTTATCCGGTGTCCCCTTTTTTTTTGCATGAAAACAGTTGTACGGATTTTTAGGCAAATTTTAGTGAATTTTCTGCTTAGTACGAAGTAATTTTTTCAAAATTTCTAAAGAAATCTGCACCAACGTTCTCTCGTAAAAAATTAAATTTCCCAGGTAGAATTGGGAATAGCTGACGTGGCTTGGTTTTTTTCTGCTAAACACGGAGCATTTAACAAAAGTACGTCGAACGTCATAAATTGGACGTATTTCTATCAAACGGAACTATGTGCATTGCATTATGACGTGAGCCCTGTTACGCACATTTTCTTATGGGTCTCAGGGCTCATGTCTTAATGCACATAGTTCCGTTTGATGTAAATACGTCCAATTGAAGCTTGACTGCTGGAAATGTGCAAATGCGAAATATTACATTTGCTCAGTCCGATCGAACGTTTAATTTTCGCTTGCTCCTTTGCTAGCTATGTTTTTTTTTTTTTTTTTTTTTTTTTTTTTTTTTTTTGTACGTATTTATGCTGGAATGAAATATTTGAAAGAGAGCTATGAACAACGCAAATTCTATGCAAACGACCCCTTATTATTCGATTCATTCGCTAAAAGTAGAAGAACTTATATTCAAAAGAGTTACTTCAAAAAGGACTACGGACAACGTAAATCCAACGCAAATAGTTCCTTCTTATCAGAGAAAATAAGGCGCGTGATGCGCTATGACCGACCCCTCCCATTGACTCGATCCACCGTGCGCCAGCGCGACACGCTCAGTGGCGCCTGCAAACCTAACAGGGATACTTCACGCATTGCGCAATGCGTGAAGTATCCCTGTTAGGTTTGTAGGCGCCAATGCGCGTGTCTCGCTGCGCTGGTCGCCCTCGCCCGCTGCGGCGCGGTGCTTGTTGATAATAAACTGGTGAAATATGCTTTTATAGGTGTAATTGGACCGTTTAATGCCAAAACTTTAAAATGAAACTGGTACTTTAAAATTTTTTTTTGATACTTCAATGTTTACGTACTCTCGTTTTAGAACTACCGTGATTTTCAGATTGAGCTGACGATTTGAAACGATGAAAAAACCAGACACTACATGACTCTTCCACAACTCTCAAGGTGGCTATTTTGAGGGTGATTGTATTTGTACTCGCATAAGATAGTGTGCCGAAGTATTTGGGGCAGTTCTACGAGTAAACACGCTCCAAGATGGCAAATGTTATTGGAGAGGATGTAATTCCGCGCCAACCGAGGCTCCAAATTTATATATATCTTGACGATTTTGCCTCCAGATACTTGACCTTGCATCTTTTCAAACACAAACCTACGGTCTACGCACATGCAGACTTACATTGACATCAATTTTGAGGACTTATGATGTAAACAGTGGCGTGGCGTGAATTGCGATATATCGATTGTTATGCCATTTAAACCTATGGTAAAGAATCGATTATTAAGGTGTCGATCCATTTCCATAGATTTAAATAGCGTAACAATCGAGATATCGCAATTCACGCCACGCCACTGGATATAAACCGGTCGTTTGCGATCTGTTCAAGTATCTCCATTGAAACTGAATAATTTTTGATCATTTACAAAAGAGAGAGGGTCTAATTGAACAGATTATTCTCCAAATCACGTAAGCGTGTAAGCAGAGGAAGGGCTGGGGGGGGGGGGGAGGCTCTCCTTAGTCTTTCCGCTTTTGTCAAGTTCTGAGAATTCCGGAGCCAAAATTTGCCAATTATTGTTAAGCCAGAAGTTCACAAATTTTACCCTTCTGATCTTCGAATTCAACATTAACTAATTTACTCCGAACTGCATTGATGAAAAAAGCCCTACACCTCCTTTAATTAATCACTCAATAGACCCACGGTACTATACACTGCCATGGTAAGGAAGAACGTCGTAAGAACATCCGGGAGTTGCCAAATTTCCCCGGATAAAACATGCAATTTTGAGGGGAGCTGTGCATATTTTTCCTTGACATTTTCAGATATTCTCGATTAAATTACGAGCAAAATTTTCCGAAAAATTCGAAGAAATATTCACAATTCCTAGAAAATTCGTTTCGTACTGGATGAAATGAGGCAACGCCTACAGGCTCATACGGCGTTCTTCCTTAGCACGGCAGTATAAAGACTTCATGTTTTATGCCCCACTTTATAACGGAGAAATTAATCCTTCACCGCCAGCGTATTGAATCGAAGCGTTGGGATCCAGCGGGGGCAGTGCAGAGATGTTTTGCTCCACGAGAACCTTTGTCAAAGTTTTTTGCTTTATCGATGGAACCCGCTCCACGGGGGCCCTAATGAGGGGTACCTGAAGCTTTTGTTTTAATCTCCGCGTTGAGATTTTCTCCCGCGGCGACAGCTTCAGCAACAGAGCAAAAACCCGTGTCTCCGACCGGGTGGAGGTGTGTGGATGTTGGGGGAGGATTAATAAAAATGAAGGGGGGAGTGCGGTAGCGGTCGGGGGGCTTTCCGCGCGTGATCCTTTTAAGGGTGTGTTGCACCAGCAGTGCACGACTGTGACGTTGCTAATTAACGACTAATAGCGCGAGTGCGTGTCGCTAGTAAATTGCGCGAGTGTCGCCGACTCCACAATTCAATGTCATGTATTTCTGGCTTTGCTTGGCCGCGTTAAAATAGCCCCTCTTTTCATCATTTTTGCAACCATTTTAACCCCGAGAGACTTTTTACTGCGGTGTCAGTCTTTTCTCTCTAAGCGAATGGGACAAGATTAAAAACTTATCATTCTGAAATCTGCTCTATCATTGAAATTCTAACTATTTGCCAATTTGGCACTTTCGCACTACACTGGACAGAAAAACACATTGGATCTAGAGTCCAGACTCTTGAAAACATTGACAAGAAAAAGGACTCTTGATTCAATCAGATTTAAGCTTAAATCAAAAGGAAATCCGCTCAAATTAAGAGGCTCGATTCTTGATTTAAGCTTAAATCTGATTGAATCAAGAGTATTTTTTCTTGTCGATGTTTTTAAGAGTCGGGACTCTAGATCCAATGTGGTTTTTTCCCCCCAGTGTAGCGCACAGACCCATAAGAAAATTATCTTTTCGAAATTTTTGGAGTGAAAGGGGGTTTTTGAAATGGGGAGGCCAATTTATCGAATGGAAAGGCCAGAAATTTTCTGCACCCCTGATAAAGTGAAAAAGAAAAGAGGAGGAATAAGCAGAAAAAAATGAGAACAAGAACTCAGTAAAGAGGATGGAAGAGGGAAACGGAGAGTGAAAATGGGAGACAATGAAGGTAGAGGAAAACGACGAAGCAGAAAAAAGTGAGAAAAGGAGCAAAATATAATTGGACATAGAGGGGGAGGAAAACGAATAAATGAATGAAGGATAGAGAGGATAGACTTACGAAAGAAAAAGAAAACTAAGAATACAAATAAGAGAGGGAGGTAAGAAGAATTATAAGAGAAATATGGGGCGGAAGCAATACAAACCGACGCACAGTGGAGCGAGCTGATAGAAGAGGTCAGACATGAAATTTTTTGCTAAAAATTCAAATCTTCATGTTTATTTCGTCACAAATTCAATTTTAAGGAGTATTTCTGAAAGAAAAGTCCATAAGGAAACCGATGGATTCACATTTGAACTTATTTGTGTCATATTTTCGAAAATATAAGCTTTCAAAGTTTCAAGATTTTGACCGACTTCTTCTATTGACTCGTTTCATTCAGGGTTGGCCACAAAATTTAGAAAATGAAATTCCCTGACATTTACCCGACACATTTGAGTAAAATTCCCTGACAAATGAAACATGCAATATGGCAGAAAAAAATTTATTTGAAACAGTTTTCAGGCAAAATTTGCTGTTCTAAACGTCATATCCACTCGAAAAAGCTAATGAATGTAAATCTGCAATTACTCCTTGACACTTTCGTCATTTTCCCTGACATTTCTAGGTTTTCCCTGACTTTTTAAAATTCCCTAACATTTCCCGGTTTCCTCGGTATTCCCCGACTGTGGCAACCCTGTCCATTGTGCGACGGGGAAAGCACTCGCGGTAGCACTTCCGTCGTTCGACGTCTTCAAATGAATAGAACTTGAACTATTCAACTTGAAAAGCACTCCTGGGAGTTTCTAGTTCATTCCTAAGTCCTAACTGGCCACCGCAGCCAAGAACGAAAGAGTCAAGGGCTGAATGCAACTTTCCAAATTGCAACCCTGTTCACGGTGGTGATTTTTTCCCTCGGCGCGGATTTACGCCGTACTAAAGGAAAACGCCGTTTGACACTCGCAGGTTGCCAAATCTGTCCCGAAAAAATTCTAATTTTTTTAAAAATTATGAACATTCTCTCTCGGAATTTTAAGATGCGATAGAGTAAATTTCGAAGAGAATTTTCCAAAAATTTCGAGAGGAAAAGTTGAAAAATTAATAGGAAAATTGCTATTTCAACAGAGGGCATTAGGCACCATTCTGATGTTCATACGGCATTTTTTGCAAACTGCAACCTCGTTCACGGTGGTGATTTTTCCCTCGGCGTGGATTTACGTCGTGCTGAAGAAAAACGCCGTCTGAAAACTCGTAGGTTGCAAAATCTCTCCCGATAAAACTCTAATTTTCAAAAAAAGTTATGATCATTCTCTCTCGAAATTATAAGATATGGTAGAGTAAATTTCGACGAGAATTTTCAAAAAATTTCGAGAGGAAAAATTGATAAATTAATAGGAAAATTACTATCTTGAGAGAGGGCGTTCGGCACCATTCTGATTCTCTTACGGCATTTTTCCTTGGCCTGGTAGATTTATCGGGCTCGGTGCACCGACTTGACTTATCATATTTTCCCCGGGAACATTTTTCTCCATTTACCAGACTCCATTTCCGGCTGGAGTGTCAAATGGTGTCCGGGAAATGACTCTAATACATCCCAGCTGAGAACTTATGATATTGCGGTCAGTTTATTACGCTTGCTCCCTCTCTTTCTCCCTCTCCTTCCCCCGCCTTCGTTTTTTTTCGCTAGTCTGTGGATTGCTGAAGTTCAGAAAGTTCATACATAGAGTCCGTCACCTTGAGTGCATATTTGCGAGTGTATTGCGATCTCCGTGCCACTCTCTAATTAAAAAATGATGGGCTGAATAGCGTTAGATATTGAAAATAAAAAAGAAAGAGTCAATACGCTGTGGTACATAATTTATTATAATTTACTCACGTATTGGGTTACATTATACACTGGAAAAAAACACATTGGATCTAGAGTCCAGACTCTTAAAAACATCGAAAAGAAAAAATACTCTTGATTCAATCAGATTTAAGCTTAAATAAAAAACCAAGCCTCTTAATTTGAGCGGATTTCCTTTTGATTTAAGCTTAAATCTGCTTGAATCAAGATTCCTTTTTCTTGACAATGTTTTCAAGGGTCTGGACTCTAGATTCAATGTGTTTTTTTTCCGGTGTAATTTCGAGGCCTTTCGGTTTTACAGAACCATCATCAAGGCACCAGCACCACCTATGTGAGTAAGTTATGTAAATTATGTATCACAGCGTATTGGCTCATCTTCTATAATTTTCACTCTCTGATTGGTTAAGTACACACGGATAAAAAGAATATTTTTAGTTCTTAAATTCCTGATTTCATATGATCTCCAGAAAATCTAGTAGACAGTTAGTTAGTTAGTTATTATAATTTTGAGACATTCAGCGACTCAGGCTATTAACGTCTTTACAGGTAATTTTGAAAATAGGAGTATAAACGAAAATTTAGATTTTTAAATTAAGAGAGGTGAAGAGTTTCAGAATTTTGGTGGCAATATTAGGTTCATCGCATGTAAGAGGGTTTGTATTTCTGTTAATTGTAGGGGAGTAGATCTGTGATTGGAGATATCGGAGGGAAGAGCAGTCCATGCTAGATTTCTGACAGTATATATTCATGTATATCTGGTTACGTTTATCTACCGCGTGATAACCACTGCTATACACAATATGTAATGCTGGCTACAAAAATTTCTGGAGATTAGATTTAGGATCAGGAATCTATACCATCTTCGAAAAAATGATAAGACAATTAATATAAAATAAAAAAGAAAATCTGGCGCAGTTTAAGGGCATATGTGGGGTTTTTAGGGCCCATATTTTTCGATCGAACCTGACAAAAATCGATATTTTGAAGATGTTGGGTTCAAAGAGTACGGCTTTTATCAGCAGACTTTGGTCTCTTGGTCATTAATACAGGACAAACAGAAAGAAATCTGAAACTTTTTGCGAAGTTGGGACTGTCAACGCTGACGGAATCAGTGCCTCTTTTTAAAAAAAAATTCTTAAAAAGAAATACTCGTATGCTACACACAGAAGGTACGATACATAGTCATATTGATAAGTATCCTACACTTGAGTAATTATATCATTAACATTACCTGATTCCTAGCTTATTAATCTTATTACGTGTAGATGGATGCAAGAAAATTGTTAGTTTGTAGTTTTACGTTCTGCTCAAATAAAATTGTTTGAAAAAAAAAAAATAATAATAAAAGTAGAAAAAATACGAAAGAGAGAATGGCATGGGCTCATTTTAGGGGAGGAGTGAAACAGGTAGCAGAAAATAAAGAACTCAAGGTGTGGAAGGAGGCGAAAATTCGTTTAACATGATGATGAATTAATAAAAGGGCTGTCTGTGAACTTGAAAGCAAATTCTGCGGAAGTAAGATGTTTACTCGAGAGGGAAGTTTGCGCTATACTTTTCAGTTAACGCCAAAAAGAATCTGGAGATGAAAAGTTCTCTCAAGCATCGAATATGAGATTCATAAAAATAAAATGTTGAAAACTTCTGAAGTAGGTATAAGTCCGGGCAAGGAGTGGAGGGGGAGGGGGGGGGGTCTCAGGTACGGCGAAACTTACCCACCGTAACAAACTTCTCCTTTCAAACGCACTGAATCATTAATTTTTGCACGGGCCAATAAGGAAGGCTGACGAGGAATCTACTCTGAAACAATCTTTCAGATGCTTTTATGACACCAACTAGGGCTCGTAGCGTCAATCTCAGTCATCTTTTGATGACGTCATTAAACAGAAGCTCTCCCGCACTTCTTGTTTGTCGTTGGAGTTTTATACTGATAAACTTCTTCAACTTTCGCTCTTTAAAGTTAGTAATTTTTGATTGAAGTGGGGCATTGCTCAAATTTAGCGGTTCTTCCTCATGGAAAAATCCAGGAAAACTGAATAAAAATCGAACAGAATTCTTTACGTAAAACACAAGATATGCTGCCATGCTAGGGAGAAACGCTGACAGAATATTCGCGCATTGCCGAAGTTCTCTCGATAAAATATTTATTTATAATGAAATTATGAACATTTTTCCCTCAACTTTTATGAGACGTTCGATTCAATTGTGTGCGAAATTCTCTGACAAATTCAGAGAAAAGTATTAAAAGTTTACAAGAAAATTCAAATTCTATCACATAAAATACGGCAACGTTTGAAGGTTCCTCCAATAGACTTGGTTCCTCTGCGAAACTAGATTCATTTCGCCAAGAAGTCGCCATTTCATGCTATTTTTAAATATAAGTTTTACGAACCCATCACTAACTCGCCTCTTGAGCTTTAATTCAGAATATCACTACGTTATTTTGACGTCGCATAATTAAGACAAGGGTCAAACACATTCGAATTTGCGACGGTCTTTCAGCTTTGCGGTGAGGTTTTCTAAAGAAAAATAAAATCGTGATGTCCAGCAATTTTTTGTTGGCAGGCGGTCAAATATTCTGAAATATCCTTGCCCTGGCGATACGGAAACGAACCACTATATACTTCTATAAAAAATCTCGCCGGGATTCCAAAGTCGAAAATATGCGATTGGTTAATTTCAAAGGCAGTCTCATATCTCATATCTCAAGCAACAGTCGCTTCGAAGGAAGATGAACTTTACAGATGAACTCAAAGTTGAAGCTAAGGAAAACCGATGGATGAGCATTCACATGTTGCCAAATTTTTCCTTATAAAACACTCATTTTAGAGGAAAGATATAAATAGAGTACCTATATTGAGAGAGTATGGCCACTGGGGTTACCACCTCTGATTGGCTCAGTCATCTTAGGCTGAATGGAGCCCTTAGGACCCAAAAATGGCGGACGCCATAAATTAATGTAATGCAAAATAACTAAAAATGTAGTTTTCTTTGCTTATCGTAACGAGAAATTTACTCAAATGCACTCTTGCGACTTCTTTACAAATTTTTAAGACTAATCGTGTGCGATTTTTGAGAAAAATTATCTTGAATGTAGTAAGGTTGGCAGCAAGTACGGTTGGTGGCAACCGTCAAAAGTTGGCAATGACCCCCCTCCCATCCACAAAAACCAAAACAAAGCACCGCCATTTTTGGGTCCTAAGCCTCTCCATGGGGCCCAGTGGCCATACTCTCTTAAATAGGTACTCTAGATACAAATATTTCTCCTTGCAGTTTTTGGATAAATTGGATCAAACTTCAAAAATCGATCACCGAAAATCCGAGGGGAAAATTCACAAATTTCTTGACAAATCCGTATTTAATTGAGAGAAATTTGGCTAAGTCCAAAGGCTCTTACGGTATTCTTCCTTGAGCTGTGAAAGAATATTTATACTCCGGATGATTTATTTAAATGTCAGGCGTATGCTTCATGCCTCTTCCTGGAAACGCAGAGCGTTTGTTCCTGGAGTACTCTTTTGTACCTCGCTGCCGACGTGAACGTTAAAAAATGCTCCCTTTACAAATTCCATGAGTATTTGATTAATATTTAATAGAAGTTAATAAAAACTCATGAAAAATTCGTTTATTGCTTCGACGACCAGCGATGGTGCAACAAACCGTTATGTCTCTTAAATTTTCTTCCAAATAGTTTCTCGGAAAACCCTCAGAAATGTTTTAACAAGATATTGACACGTGGATGAAGGTTATAGGACATTTCGTCAACGATTTTTTCTCCGCGCACCTGTTTTTTCCAGTAATGTACGTCCACGCGTTTCTTCGGCACGGGAGTTTTATCGAAAAAAGGCTTACTTTTTTATCTGCCCGCTTTCCGAAGTTTTCTGTTTTAGTTTTTTTAAAAAATTCACCTCTTCAATACTGTCTGTGCTCAATTATGTTAATGGTAAAGAGTGAGTGCTTCTTGAAGAGCTTCAATTAGTCACTTACTTTAATTTCTTTCTCTCTGTAGCTCTTAGATTATAAAAAAACTGAACTATTTACTGCAAAACCTAGCTGACGGATGAGCGGGGCTGTAACACATGAGTATTAGAACATCCCTTCTTGTTTCCTAGTTTATTTCTGTCGGAGGTAGAAAGAAGATTAACGACGGATTTTCACATCCTCTCGAGTTTTCTTAATCGCTGCAACTCGAGTTCTCACCGAGTCCGAGCAGAAAGAGACGATCAACGAAGCTCTATCAATATTCATGACAAGACCGTGTTAATGGGGCTAAGAATCGCCTTCCATTAGAGGGTGCATGCAATTCCCCGACACCGGTGTTGAAATAGTTATCTCGCGGCAATTCAATGAATCGTGCGTTCACCCTTTAGTCCGACCTTCGTTGTTTAAAGTAAGATGTTGAGATATGAAGCTATATGGGCAACTAAAAATTGTTCTGAACTAAGGATTTATTGTTGTACTGCTCAATTAATATTGTTTCAAATAGGTAAATTTACGATTTGATGCTAAATCGCCCTGAAAAAGTGACTCTTCACAACCACTTCGCAATTGCATTCCCATCAATGATCGTTCAGGCAAAAATGATAAACAATTTCAGCGGCCCAAAAATCAAAATATACCAGTAGAAATTGGAGTTCTTTGTATTGTTCATGCACAGTTGCATGCCAACTGAGACCATTTTTTCATTCATTGGGGCTCTTCCGGTTCCATTGATGAAAATAAATCCGTCTTTAAAATTTTATTCCAACGATGTCTTCAGTCAAAGTTACGGCCTCATTTCAAAATTTTAGGGAAACAATAGTTTTTTCTGAATTTCAGTAACGGTCATAGCCCAAAAATAATACAAAAACCTAGTTGTTAGCCCTGATTTCCTCCATGTTATGAAGAATTTTGGAGTCACCAGTAAAGGGTTTTTTCACGCGTCTTGGATCTTTCAGGGCGAAAATTTGGCCTCTTTCCCTTGGACCACTTGAAGTCCCCTTCAACTTTAAACTGTGATATTTGTAAGGTCACAGATGAGCACCCTGTATAGTACAGAGCTTATGAAAACGCAAAACTCTATGAGCACCCTGAATCAAGGGCCAGCTCTATAAATTAGCACTTATGTATATACAAACTTACTTTTAACTCATGTCTCTATTCATAAAAATGTAAGTATCAATTTGTAAAGACAACACTCGAATAAAAAGAAATGGAGAGAATTTAATAACATTTCTAGTCCTGGTTTATTGAATATTTCCCGAGGGTTGGTTTAAAAAGTAATATACCCCTGCTTAGAAAACGTTCACAGCGTAGATCTTTCCAAATGCCTGCCTAGTAGTTTAGAAATAAGTATATACTTCCCAAACGGGACAAAGAAAGACAGCCATTTCCAAAACGGCCCATCCAAGATTATTGCGAAAACAATACGGCGGGAGCGACTCCTCTCGAGCAATTCTACCGTGCTAAGGAAAAATGCCGTATGAACCTCCAGGCGTTGCCAAATTTCCTTTGATAAAACACGAATTTCCTGGTAAAATTATTGATATTTTCCTTTCGATTTTTCAGATAATTTTGCTTAACAATTTCACCTAAAGTTCCTGAAAATTTCAAGGAAAAATATTCATAGCTTTCCCAAAAATAAACGTTTTATCGGAGGAAATCTGGCAACTCTCGAATGTTCATACGGCGTTCTTCCTTAGCACGTCAGAATTCGTGGGTGCGGCTCGAAACAGCCTTTGACGCGCGGGAGGCCAGATTTATTTCGGCCGATCCGTCATCCGGTTTTAATATTTCACGGAACTTTTTTCATTTCTTTTTTACGCTCTCCTCGCTCCGACGCCGGCGGACGCGCGGGACGAAACAAAACAATCATGTCTCCGTTGGTAGTCCCATAAAAACTTGAGACGTTTTTATCTCCGCCGGAACGTGAATTTGTCGAATCAACAAATATCTGCCGCATAAGAAAGCAGCCGAGCCCGTATATAAATTGAAATTTTATTCCTTAATAGCGCCGATGCCGGCTGTGCGGCAAGTTGCTTGTCTTTCCTTCGAAGGCGCGATAAGGGACCGGAGGAATTCAACGGAATCTGGGAGCTCCGCTTCTCGACTCTGTCTGGACGCAACCAGTGAGTAAATTAAAACGAAACACAGTGGGTAGCTGAGGGAGTTTAGGAGGATGGACCTAACGCAAGGGTCTGGAATGTTGAATTTATTTTGCCCGAGAATGAAAATCTGACACGGACACTGGAAAAAAAACCGCTTGGATCTAGAGTCCAGACTCTTGAAAACAATGACAAGAAAAAATACTCTTGATTCAATCGGATTTTTACTCGAATCAAAAGGAAATCCGCTTAATTTAAGAGGCTGGGTTCTGGATTTAAGCAAAAATCCGATTGAATCAAGAGTATTTTTTCTTGTCATTGTTTTCAAGAGTCTGGACTCTAGATCCAAGCTGTTTTTTTTCCAGTGGAGAAGAAATATTCGTCGTTCTAAGAATACTTATTTCACTGAAAAAAGATGGTTAGAATTTACCATTCCTTCACGCTGTGTGAAATACAAACCAAATTCTACCAATCTTCAAGTCGATTCTGCCCGAAGAATGGCTACCTGTACCAGTATATAGTAAACGTTTACCTTTCTTCTGGCAGAATTGACTCTGAATTAACGCTGTGTGAAATACAGCGTGAAGGAATGGTAAATTCTACCAATCTTTTTTTTTCAGTGTGTGAATCACTGGTCGTACGCCCACCTACTTTTCTAATAGTTAAAATTGTATTTTTTCGGTAATAATCATTTAGATCCCGTAACAACTGTATCAGTGGGATCAAAATAATTGCTCACACAAAAGGTACATTTTAAGTACGATTAGAAAAGTAAATGGGACCTGAAATGGACCGATTATTTTCCGAATCACGTAAGCACCAAAATTGCGAATGCGAGAAAAACAAGAAAAACCGTTTTATTTCGCTTTGTTGGCAATCTTCGAATTCCAAAAAATGCATGTTCTTTTAGAGGGCTACTTTGAAATCAGACATGATCGATTATACAAGAGAAACAAAGAGAAAAAAAACACCTCTACCACCAAAATAGAGATTGGCGCTTACGTGATTTGGAAAATAATCGATTCATCCATTGTGAGCGTTGAAGAGGCAACGATTCTTTTTGCTTGGTGGAACTGGTAAAATTAGTATAACTTTGGTCATTCCTTTGACCGCGTTTAGCAGAGAGGCACCAAGCCACATCAGCCAATTTTAATTGGACAACTTAATTTTTTACAACAGAACGTTTGGGCGAATTCCTTGAAAATTTCAAGGAATTTACTTCGCACTGTACAGGAAATTCACTGAAATTCGCACGAAAATCCGCACAACCGTTTTCATGTAGAAAATTAAAGTGCCCAAATAAATCTGACAGTAGCTGATGTGGCTTGGTTTCTTTCTGTTTATCGCAATCAACTTTTGACCGTCAAATGAAAAAAGGGTTTCTTCCAAGGAAGCAAAATTTTCATTGGAGTTATTTCCGTTGGGTTGGGTCAAAAAATCTAATTTTGAAATTTCAATGGAGAAAAGTTGCGGACGGAGAGTATAGTTCATTTTTGTGCCAAGAGAGGGCGTTGCGTCGCATTATGATTAAATTCCTCGTCCTTTCTAGGCACAGCAATGAAACCGTTCAACCGCGCGCAACTTACTACTTAAGACAAAAGAGAGAATTTTCCGTTGAAATCTCAAAAGGCGATTTCCGACCCTACTATATTTTAACTGATGCATATTACATTTTCCTTAAGAAAACAAATTCCGCTTGAAAATTCGGAAAATGCTATCAGCGGTGGCCGGAAAATTTGGACAGTTTTCCCACTGCGTGCATATCGGAGGAGCTGTTTCGAATAAACTCCTCTTGATTAAAAAAGGAGGGTGAAATTGGGGGGTGGGCGAACCGTGCCTGTTAAAAGAAAACGCATTAAACGAAGAACCTGGTATTGTCAGCAATATTACGTAGTCGGTGGCGCGGAAGAACCTCAATTGAGCGGCTGAAAACTTGGGGAGGGGGGCCCACATCGGGTATACTGCCGGGATGATACTCTTCTACCCTTTTCCAACAACCCTTTTCTCAGGCAGTGCGCGGAACCGTTAGAGGGTGTAGAACCTTTTAAGTCTTTACGTAATGACAATATAGCTTTCTACACCAAGTCACTTTTGGTTTAAAGCTAATATAACCTCGGGATTCTTTGCATTAAATGATGAAAAGTTGACCCATTTGAGGAATGGTATAGCTGTATAATTATTTTCTCTCTTGCCTGAGGACACTTTTTACCTCCTGCGTTCGCACCTGTCTTTGTCGCTCTCACTTTATCCCAATTTGATTTTACCGACTTTTTATCTCGAAAATCGAACACCTTTAATCTTAAAGTTTTTAGAGAATCAAAGACAAAGAAAATGAATGCTCTACATATGTCTATACATATCGATAGTCATATACACATAATCGATATGCCAATGACCGATGGACAAAATGCCAAAAGCATGTCACCTTTTTGACCAAAAAAAAAAAAAATACCCAATACAATCCTGTGACGAGTCTGGCAGCATGAATGGTCAGTGTGATTGAAGCCGAAGTATCGTACATATATTGATGTGCCAATTATCTATAGACAAAATGCCAAAAGCATGCCACCTTTTTGACAAACCGAACAAAAAAAAAAAAAAAAAAAAAAAAAAAAAAAAGAGGAAAAAAACAATACAACCCTTTCACGAGTCTGGAATCATGAATGGTCAGTGTGCTGGAAGCCGATAGTATCGTACATATCTAAATAATTGATGTGCCAATGATCTATAAACAAAATGCCAAAAGCATGCCACTTTTTTGACAAACCAAACAAAAAAAAGCAAAAAAAAGGCAAAAAACAATACAACCCTTTCACGAATGTAGCATCATGAATGGTCAGTGTAGTTGTAGTTGGAGCGGATCCTAGAAAGAAACAGCGATATCGAAGTTTTGATAAATTATGAAACCGAGTGTGCGAATCCTTCAGGTGGCGCGGGAAAATGGGCGAGTAATTTGATTTGGCGAATTTTCATCGGGCTGGCGCGAAAAAGCGGGAACAGGAGTCGATTGCTGGGTGAAAACCGAGGGAATGAACCGGAGGGGGAGGGATTGGGGGTGGAGGGGAGGGAGAAAGGGGAGACTCGCGCGCAAGAACATCGTATCCGAATGAGTGAATGATGGTCACGAGTGGATTGGCACACGCGCCGCTTGCACTTCTCCACTATTGCCAAATTATATTGAAATATCAGCACTTTTCCCAATCATATAGCCGAATCTAAAGTTCACGTTGTGTGTCACAGTCTGGCAACCTTGCACTCCCCCGTCACACACCTGCACTCGATGAACGCGACCTGTTGCACCGCGCCCGCACGGAATAAAAATGACACTGATATTTTGCGGGCTTCGTACCCTGCCCCCTCCCCTCCCACCGCTTCCCCGTAGCGCCGAAGTTGCTCAACTTTTATGCACCTTCCAACCTCGTGATTGAATACTTCCGCGACAGGTTGCCAAAAAAAGGGGGAAATTGCTTGTTTCCGCAAGACTGAAAATCCGAGGAAAATTTGTGAATGACCGTCGAAACCACACAGTGAAAAATCGAAGAGAGAAATTCGATGTCGGAGTCTATATAACGCACAAAAATCCCGAATGATATGAATGCGAAGTGAAATTAGTACCGTAAAAGCGTATGACACTCGGCAAAAAGAGTAAATTCCGCTCCGCAATAAGAATTAATTCCACTCCGCATTCACAGCACTCCGGGTTTTTGGGCGCTACATAGACTCCACCGCGGAATTTCTCCAATTTTTTTAAGAGAACATGAATGACTGTAGTCAAAGTTTCCCCCATTTTTGGTATAAGATATTATATTCTGAGCTTCTCGTATCAGCTTTACAAAATGATGCAAATTGCGAAAATAATTTTGGTGGTAATTTGCAGGCTTGGCGTTCTGGAAATGTTTTCGGTGAAAAATTTGCACTATTTGGCAACGCTGCCGTGATGCAACAAGGCTCAAAGATTCGAACTCCAAAGATTTCATGGTAAACATGATTGCAAATGCGACGTGGAAAACTCAAGAGCGCAGACAATCGCAGTCATATGTCGTGTTTAAGAAAACCAGAGCGCCTGCAATTTTTGGTTATGCAACACGGACATCCCACGAACACGAATAGTTGTATCCGCGCCTAGCCATTAAAAAGGCCGGAGCGCCTTCAATTTTTTCCGTTTGTGATAACAATATGTGTTACTCATTGTACTTATACGTCGTCGTTGCACGGAAATGAGGCTGTTTGAGTACTTGATCAATTTGAAAAAAGGAATTAGTAAATTGATAATGAATTTACAAATAAAATATAGATTATTCATGCGGCAATTTACTCGTCTTACTTCATCGGCAATTTCACACTTTACCTCCTTCTAAATCTCTTCATTTAATTTACTTATAAATATGTTAAAATCTTATACTAATGATTATTCACTATCTTACTTATGTGGCAGCGTTGTCAAATGGTAAAATTTTCGGGACCGTTATTTGCAAAAACGAGCGGAATAATGAACTATCCTGATCGTCACTGTTCGCAAGGTAATAAGTTTTCTTGGATTAAAAAATTCTCTGACTTTCAGATATTTTAAACATAGAAAAATCCCGACTTGCTCTTGGCTTCTTAGTGTTTCTGACATAAAAAATTCTGAGCACACGGTATTTTGAAGACAATGTTTCGGCTGGAGGAGAAAAACTCCACAGGAAAATTCCCTTATCTTTTCCGACTTATCAGGGTGTGCAAAATTTCTTGAACTACGATAGGGCATACTTACGCTAAAAGGAACTACGTTGCACGCAAACCCTGAGTACATAGGTTATTTTAGCATAAATACGTCCAATAAACTGCCTCTGTAATTTTTGTTGCATTTTTTGAGAAATTAGTTTGATTTTTGAAGATAAGGAACCACAGTACTGTTATGCTAAGGAAACACGCCGTATGAACATTCGAGAGTTGTCAAATTGCCTCCGATAAGAAATACGTTTTTGAGGAAAGCTATGAACATTATAGAAATTTTCGAACACTTCATATCGAACTACGAACAAAATTCTGTGAGAAATGCGAAGAAAAATATTCAAAGATTCCCCTGAAAATTCATCCTTCATCAATACAAATGGCAGCTTCTGAGTTGCCAAATCGCCTCCGATGAAAAACACGTTTTTGAGGAAAGCTATGAAAATATTTCATTGAAATTTTCAAACTTTTCAGATTGAACTACGAACAAAATTCTGTGAGAAATGCGAAGAAAAATATTCAAAGATTCCCCTGAAAATTCATCCTTCATCGATGCAAATTCGGCAACTTCTGATGGTGCATACGGCGTTCTTCCTTAGCACGGCAGAGTAGAGGTGCATGACGAGATTGGCCCAACCAAAGAGGGAGGAGGGTGTAGGACTGTGAAGTTTGTGACGTCACACGTTCACGTTAGCGAAGTTGAGATTGTAACAGGTGGAAAAATCTGGCATTGAAGGCATGCCTCATCTCAGCTCGGTCAACTTTCCCCGCGGGAAGAACGTGACTAGATTTACCGCGCAATGTTGCCGCCCCGCGCGACTTGATATTTCTGCATGGATCCCTTAAACAATGCGGAGATGTTGCATGTGTGAGGGATTTGCGATTTGACCATTGATTCTTATGTAAAAGTTCGCCAGAAACACGATGGTGCAAATGGGTTTCTCTGAAATTATCTCCCAAGCTCAAAAAAGCTCTCAAAGTGAGGCCAAAATGGAGGGGATATCCCACCCTACCCTGAGACTCCACCTCTACATCAAAACGAGCTCTCCATGCAAAAGATAGGGAGCAAATACATTGACAGGGCTGCCACTTTATTTGGGGACTCCAAAACTGAAAACACGGCATCACTGCTAATGTATTTGCTCCCTATCTTTGCATGGAGAGTTTGTTTTGATGTAAAGGTGGACTCTCAGGATAGCGTGGGATATCCCCTCCATTTTGGCCTCAACTTGAGAGCTTTTTTGAGTTTGGGAGTTGATTTCAGAGAAAACCAGTGGCACCATAGTGTTTCTCGCGAACTTTTACATGAGAATCAACGGTCAAATTGCAAATTCCTCACACATGCAATATTTCCATTCCACTTTACTCCAAACGTGAAGCTTCAATCAGGAAGTCGCGAAAGAGGTTTTTCAAGAGAGGTTACATGCCAAAATTGATATCCGAAAACAAATGTTCACAATCTAATATGATTCACTTAACGACCTTGTGCATGGGTGATATAAATGGTTCATGGATTCCTCAACCGATCAGAATCAAGAATGGGCACTCGTGGGCAGATCGATGAGACAGCTTTCCAAAATTTGCCCCTTTTCTCAGACATGAACATCAATTTAGAAATTTTAAATGGTATGAATAAATATACAACCTGTTGATGAAATAAGGCTCTATGATGATTTTCAACTACAGTTCGAAGTTAGTTTGGGCAAAGCAGCGATGCAAAGTTTACACTTCCACGAACGAGCATAATTCATCAATCGTCATCTTACAGTCCGTGAAAGATGGTGAAAAGCTCGTTGTTGATTTACGCATCGATACCAGGAACTTTAAGGATATCATGTTTTTCACCAATGATCAAATTTATGAACATAAGAAAGACCGTAAAACCGTAATATACAATTTGAGCGAGATAAATACAAGTTTTATACATTATGTTTTTCAAATGTATGTGTATCTGCTTTTATAGCTTTACCTTTTGATTTATTACGCCATATTCATCGGGATGCTTCCTCGAGAGGTCTCTGTGACATTAGCACGTAAATTAACGATATTCGGTACCGCAATAACTTTCCAGATTCAAGCTATTGCTCTCATATGAAAGTTTCCTTTCGTGAGATTTATCTTTTTTAATAGTGTAATGTGATCTTCTACTAACTGCCATAAATATTATCACTTAATAATGCGTGAGTTGCAATATTTTGTGATCGTACGTATTCCCCCCCCCCCCCCCCCCCAACAAATGAATTTCAAACACAAGAGAAATCAGCAAAAACGCTTGGTTTCAATCTCGGAGTCACATATCAACAACCCTTTAATTTGAAATGCGTTGTGTGCCTCATGAAGTCACAATGCACAGTAAGTAAATGTGTTGATGATTACATCATAACTTCAATACTTATGAATGTATTTCTCGGCGAATTATCAAAATTAACATATTTGTACGATTATCTTTTGACCTTCATATTCTTGGGAGACTGTCGACAAAGAAGAGGAAGTTCCCGCGGAAATTGTATTTCCTGAGCTGAGTTCTTGGTGATTATACAATTCATCCGCATTATGGGAATTTGAAGTGAGGTACATTTAAAAGTGAGAAGATCTATCACTCTTTGGCGTCATTAAGTGGCGCTTCCGGGTTAGTAGATTAGATCATTCTGTTCATTGGGCCACCGGACTTGGTATAAAAGACACGGCGTTAAGTGTTTTTTTTTTTTTTTTAATTTTAGTCAAAATTTTTCCGTAGAGGTAGTTGGACTTGTCAAATATTTTTGATAAGATTTCACAAATTAAACATTAATGTTTTCACTACTCGACATTTTGTCAATGCCAATTTCTGCTTGCCAAAAAAAAACCAACAAAAAAAAAGTCAAAACTAGCACTAAATTAATTTTTCAAAAAATACATCATTCACGGAGATATACGACCAGTTGGTCGATTCCCCGCGTTCAATAAAGGCCTCCTTTGAACCGCATTAAGACAATTTAAGGAGAGGCGCGAGTTAATGGTGATCGGCAATCGCTTAAACCTTCAGTTTGGTGGGTATGCAATTTCATCTCCGGAGAGTTAAAATAGTTGCTCGAACCGCGCCGTCCTTTCTTTTGAATGACTCGCAGCAAAGCGGATATTAGGGTGATTCGATGGCTGCAATATTTCGTGTCAGAGCCACATGCGATAAATCGCGTCGATTAGTTCCACGATTTCACCTACTAGTCATTTTTATCGAATTTGAGATAGCATTTCTGTTGTCACGAGACTGAAGAATTAACTTACAAAATTATACAAACAAATTCAACGAAATAAAGATAGAGTTTTCTTTAAAGGAAAATTATCGCATTCGATACTAATATCGACACTATACTCGAATGCTATATTTTTCTTCTAACACAGCCCAGTCTTTATTAAGATGAATTTGTTTGTATAATTTGAAAAGTGAATTCTTCAGTCTCGTGACAACAGAAATGCGATCTCTAAATTCGATAAAGATGAAAAGTAGATGAAAACGTGGAACTAATCGATCGATACTTCGCATGTGTTCTGACACAAAATATGACGGACATCGAATCACCTGTTACAGTGGCATTGATTGTCCATTTTGATAATAGTAAACATCCAGAGGTCACTTTTTATTCGGAGAGAAAAATTCGCAGTGGAGAAAAGTTTTTTAGGGGTAGGTTGAAAAATCGAATTTTCAGTTTCCGGCGTAAAACTCGTTTTTCTCCAAAATTACCTCTTGTAGCCTGGGTAACCTTTGTTATAAAACATGTGTTGTAGTACTGTAGTACTTGATTTCATACCCTGTCTGGGGGTCAACTACTCGCGGTTTCTTACCGCGACCGAATTAATATTAATTTTCCTCGGCTTCAACGAGTTTGAGCCTTGAGGGTGACCATTTCAACAGGCGATAGCGCTCTTCGTGAGAGAACGGTATGCATCGGAGCCCATCGCCCATATTCTCGGGGCGCGCAACGGACTTTTAACGAGCGGTTCCAAATCGCCCCCCCCCCCCCCCCCCCCCCCGTTCCCCATCGGCCTCGAGTGAAACGTATCCGGCCCCCAAGAAAGGCACTCATTAGGGGCGCACAAATCAAAAAGCCCTGATGAAGTTACGCATCATTTGGAGGAGAGAAAGGAAAAGGACCCTCCTGACCCACCCGCCATATCCGGGTCCGGCCCTGTTGCTCGATTGTCTCGCGTAAAATGGAGTCGTCAAGAGGGCGAGATGTAAATTCGTCGTTTCCTTGAAGAAGAAACGTAACTCCATTCCAAGGTTGCAAAATTGACTCAAACAATTTGATTTTTTTAGTAAAATGTACCTGTGTAATTTTTGTCCAAAATTTTGCTGATTTCTGCATGAAATCAGCAGAGAAATTAGTATAATTTTCAGTTGCAAATGCACATGATTCCCCTGGTAAAACTGCAATTTGCGAGGGAATATTTGGCAATAATTAAATGGACCGCGTTCAGCAGAAAGGAACCAAGCCACATCAGCTATTGACAAATTTAACTGGGCAATTTAATTTTCTACGAGAGCACGTTTGTGCGGATTCCTTTCATAATGTGAAGGAATTTTATTCGATCTATGTAGAAAATTTTCTGAAATTTGCACACACATTCGCACATCCGTTTTCACGTAAAAAATTAAATTGCCAAATTAAATTTGGCAAGAGCTGATGTGGCTTGGTTCCTTTCTGTTTAACGAGGTCCAAATGTAGTTACGATCTTTTGTTAGGGAAATGACGAAATCAAGTCGTAAGTGATGTGTGTCTTCAGCGAGTGCTATTGGCGCTGAAACTGCAAACTGCAAGTATGCGTAGCTCGTCTGTGGTGTTTCAAAAGATCGTTCCCACTATATTTTATTCAATGAGAAAACACCAACAATATTGCTTGAAATATTCAAAAAAATTTCTTCACATAGGGAAGAAAATTACGGAAGCTTTAAAAAAGCAGGTAAGAAATTTAAATTACGGCACTAAGTCTGCAGAATCGCAAACCGAGTTTTTGCAGTTGTACCGTCGATCTGTAGCCGCTTAAGGGAAAAGTCACCAGTCTGCAAGTTTTTTTTTTTTTTTTTTTTTTTTTTTTTTTTTTTTTTTTTTAATTCAGTATTATATACAATTAAAATACAATACAACAATGTGATCAGACTCATCGAGTCTTTTTACACTTAAATTTAACACTGTAAGTATACTAGAATAAGAAAGGCACTTTTTGGTGGTCTATTGACACTAATAAAAAGAAAAGACAAAATTTGAAAGACTGAGAATATGGTGGTTAAAATTGTTATATGAGTCGTGGAAAAGAAGAGCTAAATAGAATGAGAATGTTACTATACAAAGACAAAATTAGTAAAAAAAAAGACAGAATTGAGAAATTGGTAAAAAAAGTGCTAAAAAACCTAACTATAAGAACTTGTACATAAATAAACTACTTTACTAGAAAATTTTTGTCTTTATCATTGGGATGTTCCCTTGCCGACATAGGTAGAGGGGAACAGAGCCCTGAGTCTTCAAGTGCAAATTTTCAAGGAGAGCAATCTATCGAGTGCAATATATCTTCTCAGATAATGACGATCTGATAACGGACTGGCACCTATGCAAGAGCTTTGAAAGCTTGTAGAACTGCGGGAAGTCGGAGAAGGGTGGAAAAAAGTTGGGATCCATGCTTGGGGTCTTGGGAGTTTTCGGCCGGACGCGTTTTTAGGAGTTTTAATCACGCTTCTAATTCATCATATTTCCTGTCAAGCTTTCATTATTGGCTCGGCTTTGTTCACGGCCGACCGCAGACCACAGCGCACCCGGTGGCCGGAACAGGAAGCTTCGTGACAATTTTAGAAGTTTCACCTAGAATGCGAGTATTTCCATCTCTGTCCCTTCAGTGCAGGAAAATTGTGCCACTTTTTGATGGGCCTGTGAGTTTTAGGCTTAGATGGGAGCTCCTCCGCTCCTACTTTGTTTAAAACAGGAGAAAAACAAGAGGGTGGAAACGGGAAACAAGGCTAAAATACAACACTTAAAACCCGAGACATTTCGACTCAAAACTGAGTCATTTTCGGTCGGAAAATAAATTAAAAATTAAAAAACATCGAAGAAAAACTTGAGACATACATGCTGCTTGCCGGGTCCGAGAAAAAAACGTGTTTTTTTATTCTTTCTTTTTTTTTCTTTTTCCCCCCTTTTTTTCTCGGATCTCGGCCACCAATATGTGGGTCTCAGGTTTTTCCTTCGATGTTTTTTAAATTTTAATTTATTTTCCGACTGAAAATGACTCAATTTGGAGTCGAAACGTCTCGAGTTTTAAGCTAAGTATTTCAGCCTTGTTTCCCGTTTTCCCTCTTGTTTTTCTCCTTTTACCATATGTATTGTCACGGGCTGCTTTGTAAAAATTTTTATCTTTGTTGAAAACGACGGTTTTCTTGGAATTAATATCGATAGTTAAAAAATGAGTGGTGCACACAACTAAAGACCAGAGTAACGGGACTTGGAATGGTAGTAAAATACACTACGGACCGAAGTGAAATACAATACACTCCGGAGAACGATGCACGTGACTCCTTTTGCGAATTAGTGCCGAGATACCAACGTAAAAATAGAATTGCAATTTTGGGAGAACTTCCAGGTTTTCATTCGACTAAAATATTTTGATGGCATAGAGGAAACATCTTCAACAGCTAATGTATTAAGCTAATTCTAAACTCCTTTGAATCGAGATACGAATTTAGGCAATTTTCTTATCGATGTATCAAAAACGCTGAATTTGCCTTAACAGGCCGCATTGAAGAAGTCCTTCACGCTGGAAAATTAGTGCCTTTGAAAGGCGGAAAGAGTCCCTAGACAGTAGTCGTCTAATTGCTTCAATTGAGGATCCCTTAGCGGGGAGAAAAGCGACTGCCAACACCGAACATTCCTGCCGGATTTAGTCAAAAATTAGTCCATTTTAAAGTTTCTCTACTTAAAACCGGAGGTATATTACGAATTTGGCAACAGTTGCTGTAATTACCCACCCGGATTAAAATTCGAGACAGCCACGAATAAGAGGGGAGGAATAACTCTACTCACCTCAGTCGAATCGAGAGAAATGATGTATCGGTGCCCCGTCAAAGCTCTAAAGAAAATCGCAAAGCGAGGAGTCGCAATGCGATCGATCGAAATAAATCGGCTGAAAAGAACGTTTTCAGTCCAAAAATAGACCAATTAAGACTCAACAGGTTGAAGATTCGCGATTGCTCACGTTTCTACCGAAACCTTGTTGGAATGCTGACGCTACGTGTCGCTTGAAACAACAGCCATAGCTTCTAGTCAGGATCCCATTTATGGCTATTGTTCCATACTTCGCTCCTTAATTGTTGGTGAATTGTGAGGAGACGCCCAATTTTCCCAGACAATTCATCATTTCAGGGGGGAAATTGGCAACGTCAGGAGGAGCACCGACTTTAGGAAAAATGCTGATGTCCGCTGGGAAATGCGCATGCGCGCCGCCGGCCGACCCGAGCGTAGGGAGCTGGGCCACCTGCATGATCATTTACTTTTGATATCTATTGACCTTGATGGATACGCGCCGCGCTTCTATCGGATTCATTCGTAGCGACCATAGACTTAGCCCGGTAGATACGCCTCTAGATACGGCACTAGATATTTATCCCCCACACCGGAGGTGGTGGATAACTCTGTATCTATCGATATTTGAGGTTAGGTGATCGATTTTATTGTAGAAAACTGGTTGTTTCTGCTGATTAAGTTCAAGTTAATATTTTTAAAACTGGCACGAGTATTAATTTCATTACGAACATACTCGCAAACCGTATAAATATTACACTTTGATAATTATTTGAAAAAAAGAACAAAACTTAAAATAATACATTTAAAGAATAAATTAATTTGTTTTACACGTTTATAAGTCGAAATTATTCTTTTGGTGAAATATAACCTCAAAATACAATTTTGAAATTCCATTTTAAAAAGAAATAAATTAATATAGTATGAATTGAAATAAGACGATATATTTTTGTATTTCCCGCGGAAATCACGATAAACTACGGAAATCGCGCTCGTTAGAAAATCGTGCTCCTAATTTTCCGTACATTTGAGGTTATGCTGTTCACATTCACGCGCGCAAAGCAACGCGCAAAGTCACTTCTTCTTCTTCGGAGATGGAAGGATGAGCTGTGATTGGTTGAAAAGAAAAAATTATTTTCAGTTAGATCGTGAAACACCGCGATCCGTATCCATCGTACCTCTAGATATACTTATCCATCTAGAGCTCATCTACCGCACTAGATACGAGGTAAATGGTCGGCAGCTTACGGAGCGATAGATCACCAATAGATAAATATCCCGTATCCACTACCCGTATCTAGCGAAGTAAATGATCAAGCTGCCGCTCCGACGCTCGAGGAAAGCCAGTCTTCGCAACGTGGTCGTCTTATGCACTTGCTAAGGACTCCGGTCTGCAGTTGCATGTCATTGTCGAACCACACCGTCAGACGAACGACTCCGGTTCGTTCTCAACACCGTCTATATTTTTGAGTCTTTTCTCCCCTTTTTGCTATTCTTTTCTGTGTCTTGTCGAGCCCTTTCATTTGATAGAATAGCCAACTCAAACAATATACAGAAATTCAGTCAAGGACAGACCTTTTCTCTCTTTATTGACTACGTCTTTCGTTTTTTTGGGAGGTCAACGACTGCCCCCCCCCCCAAAAAGCCCCCACTGTTGTGTTGCGTCGTGGTCTGCACGAGATCTCTCTCTATAGAGAGACCACGGGCGACCACTGTCCGACACAACAGTCCCCCCCCCCCTGGAGTCCTGTGACGTCAGCTCGAGATATCTCTCTTTAGAGACGTCCCGTCGGCTGACGTCGCGACGCTCCAGAAACGTCCCCTATCGAACCCTAATCAGGGTCACCGCATGGTTTCTGTATATTGTTTGAGTTGGCTATTCTATCAAATGAAAGGGCTCGACAAGACACAGAAAAGAATAGCAAAAAGGGGGAGAAAAGACTCAAAAATATAGACGGTGTTGAGAACGAACCGGAGTCGTTCGTCTGACGGTGTGGTTCGACAATGACATGCAACTGCAGACCGGAGTCCCTTAGCAAGTGCATAAGACGACCACGTTGCGAAGACTGGCTTTCCTCGAGCGTCGGAGCAGGTGGCCCAGCTCCCTACGCTCGGGTCGGCCGGCGGCGCGCATGCGCATTTCCCAGCGGACATCAGCATTTTTCCTAAAGTCGGTGCTCCTCCTGACGTTGCCAATTTCCCCCTGAAATGATGAATTGTCTGGGAAAATTGGGCGTCTCCTCACAGAATACTTAAAATTAGAGTTGTTTTTCCAACGCTTCCTGTGCCACTTAGTTTTACCTTATTGCGTTAAGGCTTATAGAGCCCTCGTAAAATTTAAAACAAATGACATTTTTGAATTTTTGAATTTTTTCAAAAATTGTTAAAAATATGCTAAAAACGTTCCTGGCAGTATTTAAATGGCTACATTTTTCATTGGCTCTCTGGCGCAATAATACCCCTTACGGCTCCTCTCTTGGAAAAAACTCAATTTTTATGCCCCAACGACTTTTTCATGGTCTTGTTTTTGTAGAATTGAGCCAAATTTTGATGCGATATAATCTAAAAGAGAGGAGACGAATTTTAAGAGAACCACGATTGCGAAAATTTGAGCATTACAAACGTCTCTCTCCGCTATGACGGGAGGCCTAATATTGCATAAAAATGTTTGGTTCTTTCTACAGGGAAAGCTGAGGCGCAGACTAAAATCCGTTCACGACAAGCGACGGCGCTCGAGCAACTATTCTAACTCTCCGGAGATCAAATTGCATACCTCCTAAATTGAAGGAGTTTCGAACGCTCGCGGAACACTGTATGACCTTTAGGATATCAGCTATTACCTACCGACGAAATCAGCGCGGTCAATCAAAATTGCCAAACTTTGCTGTGAAGTCGCTTGGATCTAGAGTCCAGACTTTTAATAACATTGACAAGAAAAAATACTCTTGATTCAATCGGATTGATCCTTGCTTTGAAGAGCGAGGCCTCTTGATTTAAGCGGATTTCCTTTTGATTCAAGCAAAAAACCGATTGAATCAAGAGTATTTTTTCTTGTCAATGTTTTTAAGAGTCTGCACTCTCGATCCAAGCTACTTTTTTTTCCAGTGCGCGGTCAACAAGATCGCCGAATTTTGCTGTATTATCAGCAAATAGAATTTTGAAAGAAGTTCGATTTCGAAAATTTGAGCGTTCCAGTTCTCTCCGCTATCACGGTGTCTACTAAAACAGGCTGGCCAAAAATCAGTACTTTTACAGTACTTTTTCAGGACATTCCCATAAAATTCAGTACCTCCTCAACAGAAAAATTCAGAACTTTTTCAGTGCCTCCCTTTGACGAAATTCTGAACATTTCAAAAATTTGAATTTCTCGCTCATATTTCGACAAAAATGCCAAAAAAATGAAACAAAATTCTAGACTCCTTACGAAATTTCCGCACTTTTTCAGTACTTCCGGGCCGCCCTTAAAAAATCAGTACTATTTCCGGATTTCCCAGAAATTCCGGACTTGCAGACACCCTGGCTATGACGGCAGACCATTGGGAAGATAATAGTGCAGGGTCCTTAAAGCATATTGTCCGTTCTCCACTGTACACTGGAAAAAAAAACACATTGGATCTAGAGTCCAGACTCTTGAAAACATTGACAAGAGAACATACTCTTGGTTCAATCGGATTTTTGCTTGAATAAAAACGAAATCCGCTTAAATTAAGAGGCTTTATTCTTGATTTAAGCTAGATTCTGATTAAATCAAGAGTACTTTTTCTTGTCGATGTTTTTAAGAGTCTGGACTCTAGATCCAATTTGTTTTTTTTTTCCAGTGTTGACAAGAAAAAATACTCTTGATTCAATCAGATTTAAGCTTAAATCAAAAGGAAATCCGCTCAAATTAAGAGGCTTGGTTCTTGATTTAAGCTTAAATCAGATTGAATCAAGAGGACTTTTTCTTGTCGATGTTTTTAAGAGTCTGGGCTCTAAATCCAATGTGATTTTTTTCCCCAGTGTTGACAAGAAAAAGGACTCTTGATTCAATAAGATTTAAGCTTAAATGGATTGCATTTTGCAAAAAGGAACCACTAGCATTGCAATGTTGCTAAGATTGTGCAACTTCTTTTGTCTTGGAGGAAAAACCCGATTACCCATTGATAGTCTCTATTTTACTCGCTAAAAACTATAAATTTAAGACAAAAATTACCATCTAAATTTCATAGTTTTTCACGATTTCCGCAATTTTATTGCAAAAGATGAAGTTGCACAATCTTAGCATCATTGCAATGCTAGTGGTTCCTTTTTTCAAAATGCAATCCAAATCAAAAGGAAATCCGCTCAAATCAAGAGGCTTGGTTCTTGATTTAAGTTTAAATCTTATTGAATCAAGAGTCCTTTTCCTTGTCAATGTTTTCAAGAGTCTGGACTCTAGATCCAATGTGTTTTTTTCCCACTGTGGCACTGCGGCAACACTGTTGAATAAAGCATAAGGAAAAGCTAGGCCTCTGGGAAGACGGAAGGCGCGGAAGTAGCTGCTCGGCCGCTGGGCATAAATCCAGGGCGTTTCAGGGCAGGGATAATACGCTCGGACGCGCTCTTTGATCACGCGCCGCGGCCGCCGCCGCTGGCCCCTGCCGCGCCGCGCCGCGCGTCCCTCCCGGCGGCCGAAGGGACGCAGGGACGCGGACGTCGACGCCTCTCAGAGGCGCAACGACTCGCCGACGCGTTTGCGTTTAATTCCTAAATTGAATCTGGATGTACCGGCGGCGGAGGCTTTTACAAAAATAAACACCTTACAACGCAGGCCGCCCGGATACCCCATAAAAACGGCTTATGAAAAGCCACGCGCTGCACGGCCTCCCAGGCCGCGTTGCCGGAGCGGGCTGAATATTTAACTTTTTCAACTGGGCTGACGCTCCTAAACACTGGGCAAAAAACTCCGGCCGTGAAAGCCGTACTTACGGGCTGTATAGACGTACCGTCCGCGTTCCGAGCTCAGAGGCCGAAAGTTCCGGGCGTAGCACCCGGAGCAATCGAAGCTACGTCTTAAGCATCTGGCACCCGGAACTTTCGGCCTCTGAGCCCGGAACACAAGTTACAAAAAAAAGTTACGTGCTATATAGCATACCGTCCGTTCTGGGCTCCGAGGCCGAAAGTTCCAGGCGCAGCACCCGGAGAAATCGAAGCTATGGTTTTAGCACCCGGAACTTTCGGCCTCTGAACCCGGAATGGACGGTATGGCTATAGCCAGCAACTTTTTTTTCAGTGTATGGTAGGGTACCTGCATGGGGAGAGTGGGGACATGTCGGCAATTTGGAGGTGAAGTCATGGAGTTTTCAATTTCCTAATACTGTGCAAGTAGGCAAAATGGTAAATTAAGTATAAGCCCAAAAAAAAAAAAAAAAAAAAAAAAAAAAAAAAAATATTGCGGAGTGGAATCAACTTTTTCCAGGAAGTGCCATACGCTCTCATGGAGCGAATTTCAATTTGCATCCATACTACTACGATTCTATGGGCGCTATGTAGACTCCAGAGTGAGTCATACATCGAATTTCACTCCTCGATTTTGAGCAGTGTAGCGGACTGGTCCAGCATTACCCCTTGTTACGCGTTACTCATATGATTTGATATGAGAGCGGACTCATCGTATGTTGAGACAAATGTCAATCTCTGATTACCTCCGAATCAGCAGCACTCAACAAGTTAATACATGTAGTCAGATGGCACCACTGATGAGTGGTGACCTAAATAATACTTGACTTTCGTCTCAACATACGATGAGTCTGCTCTATAGAAATAGGTATGAAGCATGATGAGTGTTCGAATAAATAACACAGACTAAGAGGGTACTCAATTATTAAGATAACTCCATACCGGGTAGAGCCGGTTACTACTCTAGGTGTAATATAAAATCATTAGAGTAGCGCATAATGCCTTAACAGTCAACATGCCTGAGGATAGGTCGCTGCATACTTATATTCTTGAAGGTTTTACCGGCAAGGATTAACTTTTTGCTGAAGTGCAATGAGCAGAAGGGGAAATATAGATTTGACTGACAGACGGTTAAATAGTTCAGTTTTGACATTTAATGTGAACGTTCATGGCGGCCTAGAGCTTTCAGTCCTTTCTGAGAGCCCGTCATCAAATCAACTCTTCTGTTTTCCTTCTCTAACAATAAGTACAAGGTTACAAGACTTCAAGGAAAGTTCATTCCATCCTGTTATCTATCCTTGAAGAATATGTATGAATCTGCATCTCCTGAGGCATGGAATCGACCATTTAAGGCATGATCATCGTAGGAAAATTAAACTTTCGCCGGCCCCTGATAGACACTTCTCAATAGTATACTTAGCATTTGAACAAGACCTCCCATAGTCCTATTTCTAGGTCAGAAGCGTTTTATGTCTGAGCTATGAAAACTCTCTTCAAGGTACCAGGACCAGAGTATAAATAAACTGATAGGACGCTGACATTAAAAGACATTTTGAATGGGTAGACCTCAACATCACAGGCGAATCCCTGGTGATAAATAAGAAATATATTGATAAACGGACCAAAATGAAATGTTTGAAGCTTTCAGAGATTTCAAAGCTCAATAGTTTCAAACAGTACAGTGCTGGTGAAACTGCGAGAAGGAAAAAATTAACTATTCAAGAGAACTATCAGATACTTGGAGAACTCACCTTCAGGCCTTGGAGATTGAACGAGGGAGCACCGAGTTATATATTCTTCGAAGGGATGTGATTGAGATAGGCAAATAAAAACTACTTCGCAATTTCCAAAAAGAAATCAAGAACCTCGAGCAACTTAAATATTTAAAGGACTTATACGCGCAAAACTCACGAGAAGATGATAATGAGGAACCACGTTTGTTTACAACTTGGTTATCAAAATGTAAACAAGTCGAAGCTTCTCTCCCATTGGTTCCCGCCAATTCCAGTGGCGCGCTCGGCAAAATATACGAATTGACGCGCCACTTTTCAAATTGACGGGGAGTCCACCCGTTGAGCGACTGAGCGTACACTGAGAATTGGAGATGCGTATTGGACGGTACGATCTGTATGAGTGAAATTATCCGTACTTTTTACGTCTGATGCAATTGAAGACTTTTAGGATCATGACCCCTCTTTACATCCCAAGGGGCGCTGGGGGGAGGGGCACGGCTAAACACTAGCCGAGAGAAAAGCCTGGTAAGGGTGGTCTGAAACACCTTTCATATTCTTTTCAACTGTATGTCTGGAATTGATTTGATTCTTGTTAGCGTTGCTGGCCGTTTACGAAGTAATCATAATATGAATACCTATGAAAGAAATTGGTAAGTAGCAATTATGTAGGCGTATGTGAATTGTTCCGAGTTTTCAATGTGTCATGAATTACTCGTCCTGCGTGAGGTTTTGACACTGATAACGTAGATATTCTTTTGTTGTCTTTCTCTCAAAATTGTCCTGTGCCCTCCCATTTCTGATGCTCTGTTTCTCTTTTCTGATAAATAATTTACCAAAGCGTTTGACCGATTTAGAGAAAATGTAGTAAACTAAAACCCACGATCAAATATGACTTTTTTTTTAATTTCTCGTCTTACATGGATTTGCAGTAATAATGGCTAACGGGTAAAAACAATTCTTCACTTTTTTGTTCCAAATCTCAGAATTTTTCACCGCGTTTGATCTTTTAAAATGTGATACCTGCAGCAAAAGTAGATTTTCACAATTTTTTATAGATCCTCAGTGAGTACGCCGCGTGGCCGCTACGCGGTCCAACCCTCCAAGGATGATTTGCACCCTTAAAAGATTCGCCTCACGACTTTCTTATGGGTAATCTAAACAGAGCGGGCTCAAATACGGACTATCTCCTATCGATCGCCAAACTAGATATTCCAAACTGTGGAAAGAAATGAAATATAATAAAATTTATAATATTTATAATCAGTATTATTGAGGAGTTCAAAGTTGATGAAACTTTATAGTAAGAAAGAAAATATGTTTCTAAAGAGTACTACCGAGAAACCGTATGATGGTTCATACGGTTTAATTCATTTTGGTAGAGCTGGCTCAATATTGACACAAGAATAAGCCAATAAATTCAAGTATATTGCGAAAATATTGGCTAATATTTTCTAAATATTTGGTTCTTTCTACGGGAAACGCTGCGCTGAGACGTTGACTAGAAGCCTCTCGCAACAAGTGACGGCGCTCGAGCAACTATTTTAACTCTTAGGAGATCAAATTGCATACCTGCTAAGTTGAAGGTGCTTCGAAAGATCGCAGACTTCGGTTACCTTTAAGTTATCAACTATTACCCTACCAAGGATCAGCTGACTGTTTGCATCGATTGAGTATTTTATGGATAAAAGTCCGACCAGGTGGAGACGGCTTAAGAATGCCTCAGTCAAAACTTTATCGAGCTTTATGCAATTTTTTCATGTTTGAGCGACAGATCTCTCAATTTATGTTCTCGTCAATCATTATTGAGCAAACATTTTCCTGGTTCCAGAGAGTAAATTTTCCTTCCATCGAATTCAATGTTAAGTCAGTTGAACATCCTCATCCTGGTGCTATTGCCGACCGCTATCATTGATCAGACTCAACGTTATCTATAGAACAAAACTGATCAAAACAGCTCGCTATTCATTTTCTAAAGCACTGGAGAGAGTTTCATATGGATACTAAAATCTCACTCTCTGACCTGATGGGTCAAAAATGACTCCTTGAAAAACAAAATTGTCTCCGTCAATAACGATTCCTCTCTCTATACTGCCGTGCGAAGCAAGAATGCCGTAAATCCATCAAGACTTTCAAGCGTTTCCTGGAACTTAACACTTTCTAAAATGAGAACTGTTTTACCTGTGCACCTCAAATTTTTAGGTTAAGTTCATGATAGCATTTAAGGAAGGATTCTAGAAAGAAATTGACCCAAAGTACACAAGTTTTTTTGCCATGACACATTGTTTCCAAAAACTTTAAAATGACGTTTACGGCGTTTTTGCGTTGCACAGCAGTATGGATGGTCACAAATAATGACGGAGACATAACTTTAAGAGGTACTTAAAGTACCTTGCTAGATCCAGTAAGAATTATTTTCTTTTCGTCTTTTCAGAATCTTCTTTGGATGCGGAGCATGCTCTCTTGCAAGGGAAAAGTGAGAAATTTGTCTGTTTTCGTTAAATCCAGCGTCTGACAACAGTGTTGATTGTCATATATTGCGGCGGCTATGCCGGGCCATCAACCAAAGCCCATCGTGAAATATGGTGGGACGTTGGCCAGCTCAACATTATGTGCACCGTTAAGACTTAAGACCTCTATCAATCAAGGCCGGAGTTTATGGACGCCATCACCACTTCATACTCGGTCGGTGACATGTAGGTCAGTTACAGGGTGAGCCATTGGCTTCAATGCCCCGAAAAATCCTCCTTGAGTCGACATATAGCCCTTCTCTGGGAATTTGTCGATAAGTTTGACCGAGTTCATCAGAAAGGAACCAACCCACATTCATTTGAAATTGAGAAGAAGAGGTTTGTTAAGTTTTATTCCTGCATAAGGCTCACTGGAAAGAAAAGTCGCTTAGATCTAGAGTTCAGACTCTTAAAAACATTGACAAGAACAAATACTCTTGATTCTATCGGATTTTTTGCTTAAATTGAGAACCAAGTTTCTTAGTTTAAGCGGATTTCCTTTTGATTCAAGCAAAAAGCCGATTGAATCAAGAGTATTTTTTCTTGTCGATGTTTTTAAAAGTCTGGACTCAAGATCCAAGCGACTTTTTTGTTCCAGTGGCATGACTTTAAAGGACTCACAAAAATACTCCTCTTAGAACAGTAGAACGGGAAAGTTTTCGCAATAAGTTTCCGCCTAAATCAAGAGACTCGGCTCTTCGATTCAAGGAAAAATCGGATTGAATCAAGAGTATTTTTTCTTGTCAATGTTATTAAGAGTCTGGACTCTACACCTAAGGGGCCTTTCTTTCCCAGTGCTTAATGTAGAATTTAAACTTTAACCCCTCTTTTCACAAACTAATTTAATTTTTTCGACTTTCAGATTTTGGCAGGAGATCATAACGACTAGTGAAACTTAAAAACATTCTTAACTCAATTTTCCCGAAAATGTGGGTTGGTTCCTTTCTGATGAACTCGGCCCAATTTTGACTTGAAAATCAAAGTAACTAATTTGGTCACCGTAAAAGTCATGAGAGAAAAAAATGAAAAAAAATTTGACAATTTTCAGCGCTTCTATTTTAATTAATTTTTATCAAGTTGGCAATTTGCTATGATCATACATTGACAATTTTGGCAATTTCGTGTGGAATATAGACTTATTGTTTAGGAAGGAGTAGGCATAGCTCATAGCTGTTGGCTAGAAGATCATTAACTTCCCAATGATAAAGGATTTTATTTTAATCGGAGGATACACTGAAAATGGCTAATGTAGTGATATAAGAAGGAATGACTTTTCTAAATAAATTTTTAGTCAAATCTCATAGCTTCTCTATGGATGAATTCAACGTACTTATAATGCGTACCATAAGGAAACTGGTTATTTCCGCAGTATCGATTTGTCGAAAATTTGATATAATTTAGGTTAGAAAAATTAAAAATGAATTTTATTATGACTCTAATTTTTGGGTTTTTTGGCTTTAACTCTCTCTCAAAATAATATGCAATCTATTATAGAATCTATCATAGAATCTATTATAGAATCTATTATAGAATTCTATTATAGAATCCTACCACACGGAAAAAACGCAATTGCTGATTTAACAATTTTGTAGTTAAAAATAGTGTCTGACATTTTTCAATGTAGATTTTACAATGAAAAATCAATTTTTTCCGTGCTCTTGCAATATTTAGACCAAGCTTTAGTGTTATTTTTTTCTGGAAATGGTATTCATCATACTTTTTCTTGACATTCATCTTTCAACAGTTAAAAGATTTGCCGAGTTTGGATTTCAGTTGAACCGACACAATATCGTCTGATTTTTGCCTAATGATCCTCTGACATGATTACAACGAAGTACGAAACTTCCGAAATACCGAGAGACTTACGGAAAGCGAGCCCTCCTTTTAATTAAAAAACGAACGCTTTCGCGAATATGTGACGAGCCGAGAAAGTAAGGATTAGAAATACGAATGAGGCGCGCCCTGTCTCATTACTTCAATTTTGAAGTTCAAGAGAAAACTTATCGTGAAACCTACGCTTGCTTTGAATATTAAGCACCCATTCCATCCGATCTTTCGTCTGAAATCTAAATTATCCTTTGAAAATAAAACCCCTCAGCTTTTGCGACTAATCCGAAGCTTAACAACGGTTTACTAGAAGGGTAGCTGGAATTATTTTATAAAGACTAATTCAAACACGTCCAAATTTAAGATAAGTTGACGTTGAATCCTTCAGTAATCGCATCATTGTGACTTGGAAAGTGTTTCATTCACATGTCAATGAAGAGGCTGTAAACCTCTTAGATAGTACAATATTAGTGAAAAGATTAAAAAGGTGGGAGACCTTTGAACTCCCGCCAAGATTTACTTCGTAACTAGTCTGTAGGATATGAGTGAGAGAGAGTGTGAATGGAGTGTGGAAGGAAGAATGTGAAACAACAATTATAGTAAAAACCTTTATGTTTTGATATTTCTAAAAAAGAAGGCAGAGAAGAATTCATCGTATCATCTAACGTTACCATGTAAAATTAATGCAATTCTTCTAGTTTTAGTTTTAAACCATGTAGATAGACACAAGGATATTCTTGTAGTAGTTACGTTATATTTAAATAAAATTATTTCAAAAATAAAAAAAGTGTTTCATTCAATGTGTCATATATCGTTGTGCGAGTGTGCGAAAATTATATCTGAACATTTTGTGCAAATGAATGAGCAAACTCTTTACCGACATTCTCCGGGAAAAGGCACCAATTTAAAAAATAACCTTAGTAATGTTCAAAATTCTAGAAGGAAACACGTAGTGCAGTATTCCATTTTTTATTATATCAAGTATTTTTTTTTCTATTCTTGAATATGAAAAATGTAATAATACAATAACTGAGAATGCAACCCTCGGAGGAGAAGTTTGAGAATAAGAACCAAGCCACCTATCACCTCTTTGATTTACCATTCAATATTATTAATCGAAATCCAAGATTTATCGCTGTCTATTCCTTTAGGGCATAAAAATGAGCACCTGACTTTTAACAAATCAAAAACTAGGTATTAATTCTAGGAGTAAATCGACCTGAAAATAGACGATATTTGGGGTATTTACTTTTGAAGCATCCGTAAGGTAACCATCTTGTCTTTATTTTTGAAAGGAGCTAATAAATCGCTATGGATACTTACGAATTTCCCCTGATAAATTGATTCATCTATCAGTCAATTGCAAAACCAGTAGCGAGGTTTGAGTGATCGATTATCGATATTTCCCCATTTGAAGCTGTGATAAAGAATCGATTATTAAGGCGTTCGTTGCGAGCACCCTGTTTATCGATCCTTTTCCATAGGTTTAAATGGTAAACCAACCAATGTTTCGCAAAACACGCCACGCCACTGCCAAAACAACGGTTTTAATAAATTGCGAGACGATAAATAACCAAAGAATGCTGTATATGGGTTTGAATACTGCCGTGCTAAGGGAAAACGCTGTATGAATCATAAGGCGTTGCCAAATTTCTTCAGACAAATCACTAATTTTCAGGAAAATTTTTGAATCTTTTTCTGCCAATTTCTCAGATAATTTTGTCCGCAATTTCACCTAAAGTTCCTGAAAATTTAAAGGAAAAATATTCATAACTTTCTTCAAAAATAACTATTTTTGAGAGTAAATTTGGCAACACTCGAATGTTCATACGTCGTTTCTCCTTAGCACGGAAGAATACCTCTAAATGTTACGTGTTAGTGTTTGGAATGCTAGTCGCCTCATAACTTAAGATGGAATGAAAATGAGTGTCCCCAGAGGACGAGTTCAGGGTGTCTCTGAACGTTTCATACCTTATGAATCGCCTTCATTTTTCCGCGACGCAAGACGTTACCCACGAGCGAAAATAGTTGCCCACCTAAATGATGAAAAATATCTCGTCACTTGCGACCATCTGGGTCGTTAAGTGGCGCGGTTTTCTTGTCGTATTCTTCTTTTGAGTGGTGTATGGTTTTCATTATTTTATCCACTGGTACCTCAGAAATTATATTTCTCCGAGACCATACAGCAAAATTAACTGCCTTCCTCTTTATGAGGATTAAAATGTAGCACAAAATTACGATTGATTCCAAAAGGAAAGTGTGAAAATGAATTAAATCAAAAAGAACTGTATGCATACGATTTGTGAGTATCATAGTTCCTTTTGATTGAATTCATTTTTACGAAGTTCCTTTAATCATGTATGCAAACGTCCGAATGAATCCAGTTTAACAGTGAGGAACCAAATTTTTTGGAAACAAAGACTGTACCCATTAGTTGCTTGCAAGAACTCTGTAATCATCACGAAGCAGTTAAAACTTTTCTGTGGATTGATTTTCTGTAAGCTGAACAAAATCTTTTCCTGATGAGTACTGAAAAGGGAAACTTTCTGGTGAGCAGACCCTGCATTTCCCCCCAAAAACTTGGTTCCCAGTGCCGGATTCTTGGTTTTCTCCATTACTTACGTTTTAATTGTATTTAAAAGAGGGGGACCAAGTTATTCAAGATTCAAACGTGTTGATGATGTAATACAACCAGTATAGCAACTGCAGTTTATTTATATACATTTTGGAACGCAATTTAACTTCACGAGAATTAAAAAGGAATTTTTTTAAACAATTATAGACCACTCGTTTTCCGAAAAACTTTGTTTCATTTGGTGAGAGTCCAAATCCAAAACTGTCCAAATCTGCCTCATGCATATTGTGCCACGGGCTTGTAGTCAAATACCTGTGGGCGTATTGTCAAAAATCCTATCACGGATTATAATTCTGAGGTTTTTCCTTTTTTTTGATGCGAATACGTGCCGAATATGCAGATAAGAACCATTTGAAAAATTGTTTATCAATTTATAATTGTTCTCAGAGATCATAGCACTGAGTTTGTCTAAAAAAATTTGATGCTTCATTAAATAGGTACGCATTATTTGAAAATTTGACAGTAAAAATTTAAGAGAAATTATATTCTGATCAATTTCTTCCTTTCAAAACGCTGATACACTGATAATCCTGTTATCAAAAACATGCAAAACAGCACGTCTTCAAAACATACTTTTTTTCAATTGTTTTTTAGAGATACTGATACACTCAACATATCTCCGTCAAAAACATGCAAAATTTGGTAAGCCTTCAAAAATTGATTATCTCTCAGGCGTCAAGGCATTTGACTAAATGCCTATTCGACCATTAGCTTACGAACACAATGGAACGAGTCAATTGGAGAGGTCGCACAAAATTTCGAAACTTTGAAAGCTTACATTTTCGAAAATATGAAACAAAAAAGTTCAAGAGTGGTTCCTCAGAGTTTTTCGTGAAATTTCCTTTCAGAGACACCCCTTGAAATTGAATTTGGGACCACCTAAAGATCAAAATTTTAAATTTTCGTCGAAAATGTCGTATCCGACTTCCTCTATTGGCTCTCTCCAGTGTGCGATATCTAGAAAATAAAATTGATCTGATTAAGTATTTACCGGTTTCAGACGATAGCATAAATCCCTTCGCCGGTCTCGCCTTAAAAAGTCCAGGACACCCAAACAAATCGATTTAAAAAAATCTATCCCGAGGGATAGAGGTGGGGGACGACTTCGACCAAATCGGGAGAAACTAGGGCCACAAAAAAAGAAACCGACGCAAGGAAAGGGATACACCGGTCACTACGGGAACACGTAAGTTTCGAAAAGGGCCGATGGCGGCGCCCGCGACACGAGAGGCCCGGTCTGAGCAGAGAAAGGGACTGAAGGGACCGAGGAGCGGTGGAACTTTCGCCGAGCTTTCGGGCTCGGGCGAGTTCGGCTCGGAGCCGAGATCGGCCGAGGGATCGCGAAAGTTCATAGCGTCGCGTCACACGGGGGAATTGCGTCACCTCCGCGAGGACCCGGTTCAGGGCCCACGCGCCCCACAGGGACAGGGATAGGGCACGGGGGGTGCCGAATTGAAATTGATGGCCTCCTCTGAGACTGAGAGCAGGCCGCCATCCCGGTTTGAACCCTGGTTGCTTAAATTCTAAAATGCCCTTCTTTTGATCGTCTCAATAGTATTCCTGCTATCCTGTGCCAAGAAATTATCGAGATATTAAAATTTAATGCTGTGAAGGGTGTCTCAAAGTTAAAATGAGTATATTTTTTAAATCGACCTTTGAGATCAAAATAACACCTTCTTGTTCTATTACTTGGATTACATTTTGCAAAAAGGAACCACGAGTATTCCAATGTTGCTAAGATTATGTAAATTTTTTGTATGTTTGAGCTGCTTTTACGGCGCGCTAGAGCGCTCTGCGACGCCTACCCGCCACAGAAATCTGTCATGGTAGAGATTCTCCGGAAGCTGGCATCTCTCCATCTTCTCACGGATGCCCTCTACCCACCGTTCGGCTGGACGCCCTCTCCGTCGCCTACAGGGGGGGGGGGGCAAATTTACCAAATTTTTTACCTTGTAAATATAAACTGATCATTTAAGCGAGTTTCATCTTGACTCTCAATAAACTAAAATTTCAAGAGAAAAATTACCTTTCTAAATTTAATTTTGTGCGCAATTTCAGTAATTTAATTGCAGAGAGTTTAAGTAGCACAATCTTGACAACATGCTCTTGGTTCCTTTTTGAAAAATGCAATCCACTTGTTCCTAAAAAAAATTATAATTTGAAACTGGATTATATTATCAATTAATATTCCATATTTCCATGATGGTAGACCATCTGCATGTCTGCAGCATATGATGCTTCTTTCCATGTGAATGTTTCCCACGTATTCATGTGCTTTCAACGTGGTTCTACACTTCCACATTTCGGTGAGAATTGCATCAGAAATAAGAAATATCAACGTTTGCCTCTAACCTCTGTATTTTTGTACATACCTTTCTTTGCGCTCCTTTGGAAAGTCGAAGGAATCAAGTAGAGCCGGTAGGCCATGCGGGTAAAATGAAAGTTGCGACCACTCAACGTCACTATGCACGGTGTAGTAACATGATAAAAGACTTTTTGAGTAACCTCTTTATCTGCCTTTTGACTTCTGAACAGAAGACTGCTATTCTGCTAAGTTAAGGGAGAGCGCCGTGTAAGTCTTCAGACATAACCAAATTTTCTTTGATAAAACACGAATTCTCTAGGAAACTTGTGAATATTTTTCGAATAGTTTTCCAGAGAGTTTTATTTGCACCGAAAAAAAAATGAATTTGATTGAAATAATTAAATTTTGAAATTTTTGTAAAACTTTTTCTTACCGATTTTTCTAAAAATTGTTGGTGGTAAGAAAAAGTTTTACAAAAATTTCAAAATTTGATAAAGTATGGCCGATAAAGTTAACAACAGAAGTGAAATAATTAAGCCTGGATGTAAAACAAGTGTGCGAGAACTCATAAAATGCTGAATTACCCGCTACAGCAGTTAGTTCTACATCTTGGCATCGCTAATGTAACTGCTGAGGCTGTTAATTCAGCGTTTTGAAAGTTCTCGCACACTCTTTTCATATCCAGAATGTTAAATTAAGTTCTCTTTCTTTTTCGGGGTGCTTTCAATCCGCAGTATTCAAAAATTTCAAGGAGAAATATTCATGACAACAATAAAAAATAAATACCTCATCAGGGGAAATACGGCAACTCGATCGTTTATGCCGAATATTTCCTTATAGGCAACTATTTTTACTCGTAGGTAACGTATTGCGTCACGGCGAATTGAAGGCGATCCATACGGCGTGATATATTCATCGTATCACGTGGCATGCTGACGATCATGCACTAGATTCTCAGAGGTAAGGTAAGTAAACTACTATCGATACCGGACTCATAATTCATACTGATAGGCAAAGTTAGTGAGTGCTTATCTCCCACTGCAACGTTGCAAATCTCCATCATCTTTCATTCCGAAAAAAAGTACCCGACTGTTTTTCTTTAAATTGCATTTGAATTCTCGACACCCTTTAATTTAATTTCACGGGAAATTCTTTGAGATGTTGTAGTTAGTTGTTTTTTCCAGAAAAATAAAATTTGATCGGAAATTTTGAAATCTGCAATAAAGACACATATTTTTCAAATGACAGAATCAAAGTCTGCCACCTTAAATCTTTTGACGGCTATTACAAAATTACATGAATTTCAGGGAGTTTTTAAACATGTTTTAAATGTTATAAATTATCGGTGTACTGAAAAGGCAGAAAAAATTATAAAAAATATGGATATTTCTACTTCAGTGGATGAAACAACAACAATGATCAAAAACCGACAGTGACTGGTGCGTACGATTCAAGTCAAAAATCTTTGACCTCATATTTTACTTGCTGATTACTGCACATTACGAGAGCTAAAACTGTTTATGAAGCCTAAACTTCGTAGAATCCCTCTGTCTTAGAGAGAACTTTTCAGTAGTCTGGTCATTCTGTATTTAAGTGAAATATGGCCGTATTAAATCATGACAACATAATTAACACCCAATTAGGTCACCAAGTTTGGATGTCCTGCTAAGGCTGTTGGTTCCATTTGTTTGGGAAAGCTCGCAATGAGAAAGTTGAACTTGGGGAGGAAATAGGCAATTCAGGATCCCATTATTCAAAACAAATTATGAGGTCACTTTTCTGCAAATTCATGACTAAAGTCGGAAAATGCGTATCCTCTAACGCAGCGCTACAAATTTTCACTCATGTTTAATTTTCCTAAAAACTTGAACGTTGCAAAATTTCTTTTGGAACGATACGCACTTGTTTGGAATCTTTTGAAAATTTTTCTGACCAATTAAGTTCACAGAAGATTTTATTCAATATTTAATTTTGGATCAGAAAATTTCTAGAAAAACATGTATAATTTTCTCAGTTATGAATACTTTTAGGGTGAAACTTAGCGACATGTTGAATGTTCATACGGCGTTTTCCTCGGCACGGCAGCTAATAGAGCACACATCACAGATTAGGCCACGTGTCAGTTCATCACTCAATTATTTTTTGTTGTAAATATTACGATCTACGTTCCACGATTGTCTGAGAGAACGGGGAAAAAACTGATGAAAGTATGAAATCATACACAAAGTTCGTTTGAGACGTAATTTTTGATCATTCGGCATCCAGAGTGGCTCCAATTCAGCGGAAGAGGATTGCAGCGTTTTCAAAACCGTGCACTGCTTTTTTTGCTTTGAAAAAAGTTAAAAAGTTCCATTGACATGAGAGATAAACGTAAAAAATGCAGAAAAGAAAAAAAGAAAGAAAATCGTGTTATTGTGAAATGGAACGTCACTCAATATGATACCTACTCCACGTATCTACATTTTGTAATTACAGTAAAACAGGGGCCGTGCAGAGATGGAAGCTTGAATTTGGATGGACGAAAAGTTTGCGGATTGCCTATACATCAGACTGAAGGGGCTTCTTACTGGCAGAAAATGCGACCGAACAAAACGTTTTGTTCAAGTTCAATCAATAATATCCTACGTTTTCGCATCAAAGCGGATTATTCTACGGAAAATTGAAATACTCTTAAGAAATTAGCATTCTTCCCTTTCATCGAAGGAGATTGGACGGGCTCATGCTAAAAAGAACTTTTTGAAAAGGGTTTGCGTGCATTATAGTTCCTTTTAGCATAAATACATCCAACCCAGGCACATTTTCGAATGTTCACGCGACATTTCTCCTGACAGTAGACTGTCGCCAATCTGATGGGCAAAACAAACGTGGGAACATTTTCAGATGTATGCCGCCAACCTTAAACACACATTCATAATTAGTTTCAAGAGATCCGAGTGCCTTTTAGCACTAGCATAAATCAGTCGCAAGCCTGAGATCTGCACGAAATCTTTTGATCTCAACTGGACGGCCAAGCGTTTTCAAAAGGTATTGAGCGCGCCGAAAACGTTGAAAAGACACCGCGATTTCAGCAACAAACAAGAGACGCCGCCGCGACGGTTGACCGTTTGTGCGGTTCGGTTACCTGGAACGACGGAAAAGGTCCGCAAATCGGAAAATTCAAATTAGGGACGCCGCTCCTAGGTTTTGTGTACTCTTCCCGGAAGATCCCTCTGCGTGGATCCGCCAACGGACCCGCAGCGAAAGTGGTCTTTTTGAAATCCGAAGATCATTTCAATGGGAATGATGAGGGAGAAACTGGCTCTTTCTTCCACTCTCCGTCGAGTCCGTTCTCCAAAAGTTTGACGACGGCTCTTTCAGAGTGCCTTAGAACAAAGCCCGGGATTTCGTACGAGACCTCGTTTGTATACGGCCGGGCCAAGGGAAAATGACATATGAACCATCAGGCGTTGCCAAATCTCCTTTGACAAAGCTGGAATTTTCAGGAAAATTTGTGAATATTTCTCCTCCAATTTTTTTAGAGAATTTTGTTTGAAATTTTATCTGAAGCCTCTGAAAATTTCGAGAAAAAAATTCACAACTTTTTTCAAAATTCTATATTTACTGAGAGGAAATTTGGCGACATTCGAATGTCCATGGGCGTTTTTACTTAGCACGGCAGTACTTATAGTAGAAGTTGAATGAAATCCACACAAGGATTCATTCCGATGTTGTCATTTTGTTTTCACGGAGGAAGACAATCTGGGGTATCAGTGGCATCACCCTTTCATTACGAGTGTTTTCAAAAGAGATCCAATTGTTCAAAAAGAATTCCTAATAAATCAACTAAGCCTTTTCATTTCTTTTTAAATGAGATATGTTGACAACTTAGCAGGCCGCAACACGACATACATTTTTACAAATACAACTGCGAGTAACAAGGCTAGAGAAGAAAAAATTCACCAAGACGTTTCGGCTGAAGCACCAGATTCCCCGTTGACTTATAGCGAAACACATGGATTTAATAGTATTCGATTCAGATGCTAACACAATCAAGTCGAGGGCTGAAATATTTCGGTAAATCTTTGTGATTAAATCTCGCAACTCTTCATGTAACGGATCATCAGAATTTTATCAAAGCTACTTCCAAGTTCGGCTAGGGCGTGGTTTTCACAATAACAAGGCTTCAAGTTTAACATCAGCTCCTGGGACCACTCAATTGGCAAAGTAGTCGAGTAATATCCGAATATTCCTCTCTCATTTTTCCACGTCATTGAACGTCATCCATACAAAGTGCCCAATCCCAGCTGCTGGAAATGGTGAGTTAGCCTACTGATACTTTGATGTTCCAGTGATCATCCATCGATAAAAATTCTAGGAGCGGCAGAGGTTTCACCATGCTCTTCAAATTTTTATAACTGCTCATTTTTTTATACAATTAGTTAAGGAAAAATTGGTAAAAAGAGTAGGCTTTCTTTAAATCCAAAGAATCGATTCCAGGAATGTGATCGTCCACCAAAAAAGGGTGAATAGTCCAGAGGAACCGACAATTGAGTAATATTGAAACCAGAGCATAGATGAGTGTTCTACCAACGTTTCAAACAAAAAACCAACCAAAAATGTCGAAAAAACCGGAATAAAGATGATTTTTAAATTAACATTTCAATAAATTTGGTTTGAGAGGAAGCTTTTTAACGTTTTAATCTCCTGTGCAGTGAAGGGCACTCAATCGGCGGATAATGATGCAATTTTCCCTTATTGGTGAAAAAACGCTGAAATGAACTAAACCACTTAGTGAGAGAGGGAGAGGAAGAGAGAGAGAGTTTCCCATCGAAATTTTAAAAAAATCTGATTTTTCAACCCAACTCGTTAAAAATTTCTCCACTGAAGATTTTTCATCCATAGACAGAATGTAAAGTATCTCTCTGTGTGGATGGTCACACACAGGGCCGGATTTACCTACTTGCCTGTATTTTGCCGCCTCCTTTTCATTCGTTTTGAAACATCAGTAAAACCTATCAAATGAACGTAGCAGCAAAGGAGGGGTGCACAAGACGCGTTTACTCGTGTTGAACACATGTTTTGGGAAAGCCCTGTCAACACTATTAGCAAAAGTTCACGGAACTTTTCGTGAAAGTGTAGTCTTGTAAACCTATCTCTGTGTGAACAAGGCCTTCCATTCATAGGAAATGAACGAAAAAATTATGAGAGAACAAACATAAATGTGGATTAATGATTTTAACTTCCGCCGCGCCGCGCAGACTGCACCTTGTTTGGCGCAATGCGTGAAGTATTCACGCAGTCTTGTAGGCGCTATGCGTTTCACGCTGATCGCACTGTGTTTGCCGCAATGCGTGAAGTATTCGTGCAGTCTTGTAGGGGCTAATATGTGTTACATGCCGATCGCCGCGCCGGGGGCTTCTCCTTTTCATCTCATGTCCTCGTCATCGTTTCTCTCTAAGTCGCGCCGTTCCAGGCCAAATTGCGTGTTTGGTTTCTCTCTTAATTCGACTAATTAAAGGTGCTGTCTCTTGTATCACTGAAAGAAGACACAAGTAGAACTTACTATACTCTCAGAAAATTAGAGATTTTGTCGCCTTTTCTCGTTTGTAATTTTGTTTTTCTAAATTCGAATTTTCTATACCGACATTGAAAAAAATTTCAAAATTTGCCGCCCCCTATAGATTTGCCGCCATGGACCGCGGCCCATGTGGCCACCCTTTTAATCCGGCCCTGGTCACACATATTGACGAGGTTCGAATCAATCTGCTGCGCCTCAGAATTTAGCTCACCAGCGGGCTGATTGTTGCAATTGATAGACAAAGCTATAGACAAAGAAGACAAAAAGGATATAGAGGTATCCTATAGGTAGAAGCGGGTAGTTGCAATGGACATAGGAGATAGGTGATAGACTATAACGGCAACCCACGAGAGACCCTATAAGTTAGTCCATCATTCACCCCGTTAGTCTATAAGAGCTACCGATTTCAACCAATAGGCTCGCTCCATACCCCTTATGTCTTCTTTGTCTATAGCATTGCCTATCAATGTCAACGATCAACACAAAATATTGCTGCAATATTTTCGCAATGTTCCAAGACAATATTGTCGCAATATTGTTGAAAAAACACTCTTTAAATATTTGTTCAATATTTTAAAAACATTTTTGACAACATTTTCAGAATGTTTTTGCAAAAATATTGTTTGAATATTCTAGCAGTGTTTACAAAATATTTAATTTACAATATTGTTAAAATATGTTGATGTGTATAGTAAAAAAATGTTTCAAAAATATTTTAAAATATATGTTGCTGCAATATTTAACAAAAAATATTTTAAAATTATTTTAGAAATATTAGTTTAAAAATATTTGTTTAATATTATGTTAAAAATATTTTATAAATATTTTTGTAATATTTAAAATTATTTGCTAAAATGGCAAAAAATGGTTTGCGATTTCTGCAATTTGCTTTTTTTGCGAAAATGCCCACCCTCGTGGCAAGAACGACAAAACAATTTGCAACAGTGGTAATTTTATTGTGCGAAAATGGCAAACTATACTTTTGCGAAATTAACATCACTAGTTTATGCTATTATGGCTAAAACTTTTGCTAGATTTTCAAAATGTTTGCCAAATTAGCGTATGGTTTTGCTCTGTTTACCAATTATTTTGCGGAACTTACTAAAATCAATCGCTATTTTAGCAATCTCAATATTGCGATTTTGCCTACCTCATAAATTGCTTTTTTCACAAGATATATTGCGAATTTAGTGACATTTTTGCGATTATAACAATTCAAAAAGCTATTTGATTGTGCAATTTAATTGTGCTGAATTAGCAAATTGTTTAAAATTGCTGAATTTGCAAAATTATTGTTAAGTTAGCGATCTCATTTTGCGATTTTCGCAATAGCAAAATACAACCGTGTGCGCGCGCCCTAGGAGCCGTTTTTGGTACTTTTGTTCTTTTCTTATAAGATAAGATAAGATATTTTATTCAAGAAGTAAAACATAAAATAAAGAACAACATTAATCTCCCGGATCGGACCTAAAATTAAATTCAACTGATAATAATAGAAAAAAGAAGGGGGGGGGGGGAGAAAAGAAAAGACAAAAAGAAGGGGAAAAAAATAAATAACATAACATAAATACATCGACATAAATTCAAACTAGAAAAATGCTCAAATAATTAAAACTGGAAAAAGACGCAATTATAAAAACAGTAATTTGGTAAAGAAAAAAATGAGAGAGAGAGAGAGAGAGAGAGTTAAAAAAAAAAAAAAAAAAATGAAAATTTGAAATACATGAATAGGAATATGTTGAGTACAATTAATAAAAAATTTGAAACATAAATTACAGGATGAAATAAAAAATAATAAATAAATAATAAATAAATAGTAAATTCTGGTAAAATATTATAAGAATCCGTCAATAAACAAACATATTACGGACTCAGAGGCCTGCGATAGTTAAGAGATTGAATTTACGGGCCCATCTACATCAAGCCTGGCTGGTCTGGTGGTAAAGTACTGGATTTCGGAGATCAACTCCATCCCGAGGCGTGGGTTCTAATCCCGACTAGGACGGCGCGGATTTTAAGGTAAGTAATAACTCTACGATTCACAACCTGGACGCATATGTACATTAGAAAGAAAATTAGTACCAAAGGTGTCTCCTAGAGAGCGCGCACACGGATATGGAATATGTACCCTGATCGCAATATTTGTGCAATATTTTCGAAATATTTTGGCAACATTGTCGACAATGTTGCCAAAATGTTGCTGACAATGTTGTCAACAATATTTTTAGGTAGGACCCTCGCATATTGCTGCAATATTGTGACAATATTGTGACAATATTGCAGCAATGTTTTCGGAAATATAATAACAATGTTGCTGCAATATTTTGGAAACATTTTCGTGTTGGGCGGCCCACTGTCACACCTTTAGCTAGACGTGCACGCACAACTTGGCTTCATTCCTGAGAGAGGGCAAAATAATGTCCGGTAAGATTTAATTTATTACAATGTCTTCGGTGTTAACTTTTTTCTCAGTATTTGACAACACAGTGCGATGGTCTGGATGCAGTTCCAGGGTCAGGCAAATCTATCACTGGATCAGCATCCATGGCACAGCTGCCAAACTTTGCAATTCGCAGGTCTGCCGGCGAACGGTTTGTAGCCAGTTCTGTCGAGTTATCGAAGAGAATAGAAACGCTCTACATTTTCGAAATCGAGTTTCCTTCAAAATTCGTCTAAACTAATTTAAATACACTGACTGATTCGGCTAAAATTGCAAAATGTAATGTAATGCAAAATATTGCAAATATTTGTAAATTCCTCACTAATTAATGTAGAGATAGATATTTAGATTTTCCCAAAATAATCTACCTGATGATTGATTAATTTGAAATATCGCAGAATACATTGTATCAATGCCTAATATTCGTTCAAACCCATTCCAAAAATATCGATTTTAAGTCAGTACATTTTAGTAAAAAGATACGATGCAATTTTTTACCTATCAAACACAATATAAAAGAAAAAAAGAAAAAAAGGCAACATTTGAACTCTTTACAGCATTCTTCTTTACCACGATGAAGAGGTAACGAAAATATGAACAGAGGTGAGTTCCATAGGGGCTCAGCGGTTAGTCCAACGACTTCAACGACTATTGCGCATGCCACTTGCCAGCAGTTGGAGGTCCAGAGTCCTGATTCTCAGAGACAGGAAATGCCTTTCGTTCATTGATGACTCACCTTAACAGCAGTCGAGCTATTCTTTCAATGTTTCATTGAGAAGCATATCATTGGATTAAAATCTTCACGTTTATGAGCACTACTTACTACCCTATTGAGGAAAATCACAATAATAATTCAGAGCAAGCTTTCAAAGAAAATCGACTTTAACTGTGACTAAATTGGACTAAATTTTGCCATAAGGAACTAATATTTCTGGCTCATCTGTAAAAGTACCTTTCGGCTCGGAGAATCAAACGTTACAATTGATGTTTCTAAAAGGAGCAAGAAACAGTTGTTCCTAATAGTGGAACGTAGTCCTATTACATGGATTACATTTTGCAATAAGGAACCACTATTTCTGCACCATTTTAGAAACAGCATATATGCCACTGGTTTCTCTATGCAGATAGGTGCTTTTATGGTAGAGCCTGAGATAGTGGTTCCTTATTGCAAAATGTAGTCCACATGTCATCCTGCGCACAGATCTTATGTCTTAACCTTCGTTTTTGACAATCTAATATTTCAAGTTTCTTCATTATTTTTGTTTTTCTACAATTTTCCCCTTTAAATGAGTAGGATGAAATCTGAAAACGTAAGGATGTACAGTAAGGACCAATTCTCCCCAAAATACGGTGCCCCAGTAGGTTTGCCTTCACCAAAAAGTAACCGCTGTAAAATGAATTTCTGTGCGGTCGATTAGTTAATTTGGACTTCATTTTGCAATTTGGAACTATAAATTCTGGTTCATCTGAAAAAGCACTTATGTGCACAGGGAAACTAATGGCACATACGTTGTTTTTAAACCGGGCTAGAATTTATAGTTCCAAATTGCAAAATGCAGTCCATTTAGCAAGTACCATCGAAACTTTTTTCCAAAAGATTTGGATACTTCGAGAAAGTGAATTTTACCGTAATGACGCCTCTCTCTAATCAGTTTCACTAAATTTGGGTATTTCATTAGGGGGGGGGGGGGCTGAGAGATTGATACATATAAAAATAAATCCACCTAAGAAGAACTCTACCATGGTAAGGAAAAACGTCTTATTAGCAATTTTCGTAAGTTTCTGGAGAACTTGTGAAAGTTTCTTGCCCACTTACTCAAGAACGGTTGCAAATTTCCTTTGGAGAGTTTTTGAGAATTTGCTTGTTGATTTTATGGAAAATTTCTGAAATTTTCAGCGTAAAAAATGGATAGTTAATAGCTAAAGAAGTAAGTTTTCAGGGAAATCTGTAAAATGATGCAATAGAATTCAGCCCCTCAATTGCAATGTTGGGCTCTTTCCGTGCTTCTGACAATGAGCCAATACCACGAAAAATACCCGACATTTTCAACTACCTTGTGATCTTGCGCGATATTCGCACTCGATACAACCAAATCTGATAAATCGATACTGGTACGATATATTCTGAGCACGCACCATCAGGTTGCAGTTTTCATCGACAAAATAGTATATTTTCATTATATTCTTGCTGGAGGATCCAGGGTTTTTCTACAAATCAGACAGCATGGCTAGCAAGACACGATCAGGGAGGAAGATAGGAAAAGTTGAAATACTAGTTTCACGTCGGCAAGGGGGGGGGGAGGGATTACAGGTGGGGAAAAATCGGCAAGTTATACAGCGTCATTCGAAGGTGAAAAAAGAAAGAGGATCAGTGAGGAAAACACTCTCACTTGTTTTTTTTCTCTTCTGGAGTTTATCTCATTCCCTCTTTTAGAGCTCCGTCCCAATTCTTTAATTTTTCGACGGCACTGCAATTTCGCACAAGTTTCGCATAGTTTCTCTTATAGCACAACTTATTTCCGTCAATTTTTGACGAATTGTCCATGTATCAAACATTTTTCCGATTTTTCTTTTGTTCAATCAAGGGGAAGGGGGGGGGGGGTTAAGTGTCGTTGAGGGCCGAATAAGTTCCATCCTGAATTTTTATAACTTCACTCCACCATCGTGAAACTTGAATGAATCTTAATCATCAAATTCTTCAAATAAATTTCAACGATTGGTTTATAAACAAATGATCATACAAGACATGGTTAAATGAAAACTTGGCGAACACATTCACGATATTTTTCAAGCCCTCGTGAAATTTCACTCTCCATCTCTGCGGCCCGCGGCGCACAGTGGATCGAGTCAATTCGATAGGTCGCACAGAATTTGGAAACTTCAAACGCTTACAACTCCGTTTACACACAAATTTGAGGTTCTAAGAGTGGCTCCATTGGTTTTCTCGTGGAATTTTCTTCGTGAATCACCCCTCAAAATTTGAAATGTGACGAAATATACATCAAAATTTGCAGTTTTAGTCAAAAAATTCATATCCGAACTCTCTCATTGACTAGATCCACTGTGCGGCGGAGCACTGAAAAGGAGAGTAACAAGACTCGGGATGCTGGGATGCTCTACCCCGACGCGACGCGCCCAGCAAAAACCGCGTATCAACACATTACATCCCGGCGGAAGTTGAGCGGTTTCCGGTCAGATGCTCCCCGCGCCCACATTAGCATGTAGCATGGGGTTTCGCGGGTACTCGGGCTGGTATGCAACTGGGCGACCTTGGACCCCGGCGAAATAGCTAAAAATAAGAAATCCCGATCATATTTAATTCCACGCACACACACGTATACAAACTTGCGGGCAGCACCAACGGTTTTTTGCGCCTATCGACGGACCCCGATCCAGAACCAATAGGGTCGGTCCATCCGTCGATCGGAATCCTGGCCTCTGATTGGTTTTCCCGAACTGCCCGCACAGTGGATCGAGTCAATCAGTGAAGTCGGACATGAAATTTTTTGTTAAAACTGCAGATTTTGATGTTTGATTCGTCACATTTTAAATTTTAAAGGCTGATGTTGGAAGAAATTTTCACGAGGAAACCAACGGAACAACTTTTGAAATCTCAAAGTTTTGTCTAAACGGAGTTAAAAGCTTTTAAGTTTCCAAATTTTTTCCGACCTCTCCCATGCATTGGTTCGATCCACTGGTGTGCTCTCGAATCGGGCCGTCTTTGAATGAACGAGTTCGGTTCGGTTTTGAGCGTGGGACGTTCAGACTGACTTGATTGTGGTTCCGTAGAAAGTTTGAGGATGATCCGCTTGTCGGTCTTCTAAGGGAGATATTGCACGAGAAAATTTGATTGTTATTATAGTAGCATTAGCTCCTGAATTTTTTTTGAAAACTTGTAACCGTTAAAGAGAAGACTCTTAAAAAAGCTGTCAAAGTATCCGAGTTAGGTAACTCTCTTTGATCTTCTTTATGAAAAATTGCCACCATGCACTTTTACATGCAAGTTTTTTTTTAACTTCTAATAGTAAATTTTAACAAAAAATTTACATAAATCGCACAGAAAGTTTAAGTTTTATATGTTGCATTAATGCGCTTTCAACGGTTTATTTATGTTCAGCATCTATAAAGGTTGTAAGAGTTTAGCACAATTTCTAAAGACATTTTTTTCATAACATTTTTTAACGATCAAATCATATAAAGTTTACTTAAAAGAGAGCAAAAAGCATCTCTTTATTCCTAAATTGCAACGATTTGTTCACTAGGGTTTTTTTTCTCGTATGAAAGTGCATGAAGAGTCGAGTTCACTTTATTTTTGTCAATTTTATCGATGGTGGGAAATTGAATTTTAAGAAACGGAGTTTCAAAAGTGAGATTATTTACAACGTTGTGACGTCTTATATATATAACAGCATTTCCCATCCAAACACGATGTACTCGTATCTTAACCGATATGATTATACTGTCCCAATTTCTTCAATAATTATTTGCTTTAGAAACCGGAATTTTTGTGTTCAGTTTACTCAGTACTCCCATTTATAAACAAAATTTATCAATCTCAGACACTAAAGTTAACACAAAATTTGGATTGGTTTGTCTTTCACTTTAATATGAACAAGAAGTAACACAACAACACATATGGACTGCATTTTGCAATTTGGAACTATAAATTCAGACTCCTCTGGAAAAGCACTTATGTGCATAGGGAAACTAATGGCACATACCTCGTTTTTAAACAGGACTAGAATTTACAGTCTTTCCAAATTGCAAAATGTAGTCCATCTTCTTAGTGCACGTGCTCTAGACTTTGATATCTTAAACCAGTTTTTTCACGTCCAATCCGGGGTCTTTTCCCCTTTGTTTAGCAGGTTTACTCGCAACATAGTATGCTAAATCAAATACTACATTGTATATTGCGTCATAAATTCGAGTAAAATATCCTGAAACGACAGCAAGTTATGGCATAATTAGTTGCTCCTCGTGTGAAAATTTATCTCGCGGAAATTGCGAAATCGGCAATCAAAGTGTCGCGGCCGTGAATTTGAAAAATGCAAATTTGCCCGGGTCTCGCTGTCCGACGCGCGGTGGATCGAGTCAATAGGAGAGGTCGGACAAAATTTGGAAACTTTGAACGCTTATAACTACGTTTATAAAAAATTTTGAGGTTCTGAAAGTGGTTTCATTGGTTTTCTCGTGAAATTTTCTTTTAGAAGCACCCCTAAAAGTTTGAAATATGACGAAATAAACTACAAAATTTGCTGCTTTAGTCAAAAATTTCATGTCCGACTTCCCTGATTGACTCGATCCACTGTGCGACGGCTCATTTCTGCGAACCCGAGCGCCCAATCCAGCCTCAAAATTTATCCGTGGTGAATTGATGATCACGAAGCAGAGAGACCAATTTCATCGATGGCTCGATGGAATTATCTCCATTTTACGGAGCAGAGGGTCTCGGAGGATGATTTGGACGTATCTCTGCCAAACGGAACTAAGTGCATTGAGACATGAGCCCTGAGACCCATAAGGATTTATGCATAACAGAGCTCACATCATAATGCACATAGTTCCGTTTGACAGAAATACGTCCATTTGATTAGGTAATCCCACCAATTCCATCTCAGGTATGTGCAGATGGAGTTTGCCAAATTTTTAAGCAAATCCCAAACACGTGTGTATTACACATGTGCTGATTCTGGGTCATATTTACTAAATAAAAAAAAAAATTGCTGACGTTGCTACTTGCGTTTATTACTTTTGAAGTCAAAATGTACGTGAAAAGGTTAGTGATTGCTTAAAAAATGACGGAGCCAGTCCGCCAAGATGAAGAAAAATGCTTTACTAATAGACCCTTTTCCCCTCAAGTTGGAATTTTACTTAGACGAATATAAGATCGAAATTTCTACATCGTGTGGATTTTCCAATTTTATCCTCGGTATATCGGCGCCAGGCGCCGATTTCAGCGTTACGTATCGCAGCCTTAGACTCCCCCCTCTACGTGTAACGCACCTATCACGCATCACGTTGAGCAGTCATGTATTTTATGAACAGCTCATCGGGTTTGTACCAAAAAAAAAAAGAAAGAAAGAAGGCAGGAGTGGCCTTTTACTCAATGTTAATGAATTATGAAGGCATATTTTTCATTTGTTTATTTTTTGTAAGAGAAAACAAGGTTAAATTCTTCCCTAAAATTCTCAATTTTCAGTATGCACGTACCTTTTAACCGACTTTAACGTACCATTATTGAGAAATCATTCGGACGAACTCAGCCCATCAGCCTAAGTACATCAAACGCTGTCCAATTTCTTCTCATGCTTACCCTGGTAAAAATTGGCAGTAGAATCTGTGTTCCAAAATACCATAGACCTACGGCCGGCTGTAAGATTTCCAATAGCTTCTATAGCCGGCTACACAATTTCTTATAGCCTTTTATAGCCGATGGCGATTAAGCAACAGCCAGGCGATAAAGTGTATGCTAAGCGTTACTAATTACGGATGCTAGGACTTAGTGAGTTTTTGGAATACTGCTCTCTTTTCGGGCCTTAGTATCTTGATTTATTTTGCGAGGAAAGCTCCGTACTTTTGATGGATGCCTGTCATTACTAATATATTAGAGCGCCTTCAGTTTCGTATGATACTGTGTAATACCTCTGGTGTGAAATAGTTGCTTCAAGCGCCGTGGCAGGCGAGGCAGCCAGCGCGAAACACGCATTGGCGCCTACAAACCTAACAGGGATACTTCACGCGTTGCGCAATGCGTGAAGTATCCCTGTTAGGTTTGTAGGCGCCAGTGCGTCGCCGCTCCGCTTTGTGTTAGGCTCTAATATTTGATCTGGCGGAGTCAGCGTTATTCAACTCATGATTTTGAAATGTTTGCACATCCTGTATGGATTATTCTCATTTTAATTGATGAAAAAAAATATGTATTAAAGGAAAATATAACGTGTGTTTAGTAAATATTAAGGTATCACACTTAATGATTTCCAAAGCAAACAAATTTCTACACAATTTCTTATAGCCTTTTATAATCGACGACGAAAAAGCAACAGCCAGGCGATAAAGTGTAAAGCCCGGCGATAGGAACTATAGCCCGGCTGCATAATTTTTTATCGCTTCGTATAGCCCGGCCGTATGGTTTTCTCCGCATTCTACAGCCAGCTATATGATTTTCTGTAGCCTTCTTTAGCCGGCTATAAGAATTCCTATGGTATTTTGAAACGCAGCTCTTATCGCCAATTTTTACCAGGGTAATTTCTTCGCCGATTGAAACTTGAGGTCTTTCGATGTGGCCTTCATAATCTGAGATCATTTCGAGGAAAGTTTCAAAGCGTGTTCTACAAGTCTTTATTCTCTGAAAGAAATCAAGACATGTGAGGAATTTGGGCAACGTAAAATGCAGTAAGGGTGATTTTGATTATATCCCCCCCCCCCATTTTTCGGTAACAGCGGGTTGATTATTGAAATTGATAGACAAATTCTGATATTTGAATTTATATTTAATTTTGAATTGACAGCTAGTTCACGCAGCTTTCTCTTTGTTTCCATTTGTCTATCGGTTTGTCTATCGATTTGAATTATCGAGCTGTGGGATAAACCAAAGGATTCGTCGGAAATCTGACAGCACGCGGAGATTTTAATTTAATTCGCCGATTACGTATGCGTCCGTCGTTCGATTTCGCCGCTGTCCAAATAATAATAATTGATTTTAAAAGCGGCGCAGCACCGAGGGCCAGAGCTTGGATCCATGTCGATCAATTAAAGATTGTCTCCGTCTTCCGAGCGGTGCGCCGCGCCGTGTCCCAAGCTCCTTAGAAATCCGCGCATTGTCCACGCAAAAAACACAACGAAAAAACGCGGATTTCGTTATTTAATTAGACGGGATATTTTTAGCTGCCGAACAGTGTCTAATACTGCCGTGCTGAGGAAGAACGCCGTATGAACATTCGAGAGTTGCCAAATTTTCTTCGATAAAATGTGAAATTTTGAGGAAAGTTATGAATATGTTTCCTTGAAATTTTCCGGAAATTTAGACAAAATTGAGAACAAAATTATCTGAAAACTTGGAAGGAAAATCTTTTTAGATTTACTAGAAAATTCTTGTTTCATCAAAGGAAATTTGGCAACGCTTGAAGGTTCATACGGCGTTTTTCCTTAGCACGGCAGAATAATACTGCCTTGCTATGGAAAAACGCCGTATGAGCCTTCAGATGTTGCCTTATTTCCCTCCATGGAAAACGAATTTACTGTGAAATTTGTGAATATTATTCCTGAAAATTTTCAGACAATTTTGTTCGCAATTTCATCTAAAATATCTTAAAATTTCAGGGAAAAATATGTCTTACTTCCCTCGAAAATATATATTTTATGCGGAAAAATTGGGCAACTCTCGAATTTTCACACGGCGTTCTTCCTCAGGCCTTGTCTCCACGGGACGTTTCATGGGACTTGTCCTAGAGAAAAATCAGCTCACTTACGAAGTTGGGAAAAATGTTGAGTTACTTAATACTCATCACATTATACCAACTAAGAGTCCTTGTGGAGCCCCAGGAACGACTTAAAAAGAAGAAGAAGACATTTTTGTGTGTCGTTTAACAGGAAAAAAGCCCAGAAGTTTCATTCTTGCGAGTCGAACTTGGGAAAAATCCCATGAAACATCCCGTGGAGACAAGAAGAATAAGTAAGAAATAAGTAAGCTCGGCAGAATAAGTGTGGTATATACCCACTTCAAAGGAAGTTGATCAGCGAACAGGCTGCTGATTTTCTCTCACCCCGGCAATTTTGATACCAACGTTTCCAGAACGGAAGAAAGTAGCCTAAAGAGATTGAAAAATTGAGTTCAGTACTTCAATTTTCTAAGATATTATGACTGAGAAATTTCGTTGCTCCGAGGGCGCTGCTTGTCGAGTTGGCTTTTTTGTTCTTATAACCCCACGCGTCTCGGGGCTCACATGGGAATAGAGATACGCGCTTATGTCAGAGAGATGACAATTTGTGCACAGGAATTTGCTAATCTCTGCGTGTATCAGTTAGAAATTCAGTGAAATTTCAGGAAACATATGTTGAAAACTTACTTAGTAAAAATGCAAGTTGCGTGAGCAGAAATTTAGCAACTTTCGAATGTATTTACGTTAATTCTTTCGCCTGGAAAACGACGATTTTCGCTCACAGGCAGAGAACATGCTGCCGTGCCAACGAGGAACGTCGTATGAACATTCAGACAATGCCAAATTTCCTCAGCTTAAATCGTCACCTTCGTAAAGAAGTATAACAAGTTCCACACGACGGTAGAAAATTTCCGCCGCCATTTTATTTTTTACAGGGAAATCGTCGGTTGAATCTGTTTGAAAATTGCACTGGATTTTATCGGCAGCACAAAGAAAAGTCAGTGAAATTTTCGGACAGCATTTTTGAACAATTCTCTGCAAAAAAGTAAAATGGCGGCGGAAATTTTCAAAAGTCACATGGCGCTTGTGATACTTTGACCGGAAGGTGCACTGAAAAAAATTCTCGGCGTTTTTACCAAGGTCCGTTGGTACCTTTACCATCTCACTTTTTTTTTACCAATTATTGGTAATTCTACCAAGACTGACTGGTAAGCTTACCTAGAAACCGGTATTTTTACTGTTTTTTTCAGGTAAGAATACCACTTTTATTGGTAATCAATTCCCGGTAACTTTGCCATTTTATTTCGATAATTCTACCACAGTCGATAAAAAATATTGGCGTTTTTACCAAGGTCCAGTAAAATTACCGAGAAAGTTCAATAATTTTACCGAGATTATCGGTAAAATTACCAATTCCATAAATGGTCATTTTATCAAGAAAAAACTGGGATCAAATAGAACCCTGAATTCTTGGTAATTTTGCCCTTTTCTTAGTAAATACACCGAGATTTTTTTTTCAGTGCAGCACAAAGAAAAGTCAGTGACGATTTCGGACAGCATTGTTGAGCAATTTCTCTGCAAAAAAGCAAAATGGCGGCGGAAATTTTAAAAAGTCACATGGCGCTTGTGATACTTTGGCCGGATATATTGTCTTTAAGCGGCACAGTTCTGCTGTGCTGAAATGACTGAAAAGGCAATCCTTTCCTTATATAGACAGACACTCTACCCTACACAGGTACTCTGGGCCCTCTACGTGCTGGATTGGTCAGTATCGATACATGGCCGCGCCGTCAAAACTAAAAATTTATCGATGAGCCTGCCGTTCCCTTGGACTCGTGTCTCGCCGATTGTTTCGGGGGCTTGCGCACCAGCGGCGACTCCTGTGCCAATTCGCGCGCATCCCAAGATCCAGATCTTCGGCAATAATGGCGAGCGGGGAGGAGGAAGGGCAGAGGAGCAGACAGACTTGCAGTGGAGCTTGTTGACCTTGTGCAAAACCAGACGATTACCCGACCACCGCCGCACTGTGAACCCCAAGTCGTCTCAGAGGAGGCCCTGCTTCCACCAGGAATTTCGCCAAAATTTCCAGCGATGCAAGCAATGACCGTAATTTTCAAGAATGATCAGGAATTCCCGTGAATCTCCAGATTTGACCAGAATAACCACAAATTACCAAAAATCAACTAAAGTTAAAAGTCGTCTCAAAGGAAGCCCGGCTGAACACAAAATGAACATAAAGGACTTCACAATTCGAGCAATAACCATTGTGACCAAAAATGTACAAGATGACCGATGGGTCCGAAAATTCCAGAAGTTATCATAAAATGACCCGATTATTGGGTCATGAATGTCCAGCATTGTCCTAAAATATACGATAAGATCAATACATTTTCCATAAATTACCAGATTTGACCAGAATGATCAGGATTCCCAATGAATGTCCAGAATGACCAAAAATTTCTAAAATGACAGGAAATTACCAGGATGACTATAATTTCCCACAATGACTAGAAATGTTAGCAATCATCAAAAAGTTCAGTATGGCTAAGATTCAACATGAATGATCAGATTTACCCGCAGAATGACCAGATTAATGTCTAGCTTTGACCATAAATGCTAGACGGCCAGGAATTTCTTAAATTATCAGGTACGCCCAGTGATGCCCACCCCAAAATGTTCAGAAAAGTCGAAAAATGACCAGAAATTCACAACAATTCCAGAAATCTCAACATCATCTTTGTGACCATCAGGAATGTTGCAAAAATTTCCAGCAATGTATAGCAATGGCCGTAATTTTTAAGAATGACCAGGAATTTCCATGAGTTACCAGATTTGACCAGAATGACCACAAATTACCAAAAATCAATTAAAATTAAACCTCCAGAAATCATCAGAATTATCCGAGTGATGATAGGAAATCATTAAAAACGGTTGTTCAAACCTGGTCGGCGGTGACCGAGAAAAGCTGCCCGCAGTTCCAGGAAATTTTAAAAAGCATGTTAAATACGACGCAGATTGCGCGCTAGGGAATGAATTTCAGACTTTTTGGACGTGTTTAGTGTGATTTTATATGTTGGGAATCTATGTATTTGGCTGTATCGCTTGCAAGCAACATACCCGTATCATGTTGAAGTTCCAAAAATTGTGGGTTTTCTGATCCTCTGTGCGGCGACGTAGGATGGCGGTGGGAGCGAGCTCTTTTTCTGAGAAAATCGAAGCCCGTTGCGAAGACGAATGGTCCGAGATGGAGATGCACCCCTACTCCTGCTCCCTCAACTGCGCAGCTTCCTTCGGGCCCGACGCAACGCCACCGATGCTTAAGTTGCAAAGCTCTCGTGCGCCCAGATCCGGCCGTAGGTGTGATTTTTACCGTAGCTTCTGCAGCTACAGCACCAACACTTTGTTCGTGTTCTACCACCAAATGGAGATGTTGCATGTGTGAGGAATTTGCGATTTGATTATTGATTCTTTTGTAAAAGTTCGCGAGAGACACGATGGTGCCACTGGTTTTCTTTGAAATCAACTCCCAAGCTCAAAAAAAGCTCTCAAGCTGAGGCCAAAATGGAAGGGATATCCCACCCTACCCTGAGAGTCCACCTCTACATCAAGACAAACTCTCCATGCAAATATAGGGAGCAAATACATTGGCAGGGCTGCCACTTTACTTGGGGACTCCAAAACTGAAAACACGGCAACCCTGCTAATGTATTTGCTCCCTATCTTTGCATGGAGAGTTTGTTTTGATGTAAAGGTGGACTCTCAGGGTAGGGTGGGATATCCCCTCCATTTTTGCCTCAGCTCGAGAGCTTTTTTTGAGCTTGGGAGTCGATTTCAGAGAAAACCAGTGGCACCATCGTGTTTCTCACGAACTTTTACATATGAAGCAACAGTCAAATCGCAAATTCCTTACACATGCAACATCTCCATTGAAGCGACAGTTCACACAAAAACTCAAGCGCCAAAAACTCGAAAATCGAGTTTTAGGTGGTTCCGTACCAGAGATGGAACGTGAAATTTATGAATTTTTTTCAGAATTATTTATCAAACCTTTGTATCCGGAAGCGTTTCAAATGGTGTTCCTGTTGATGCGGCAGTATTATGCTACCCTATTGAGATGCTATACGCGAGGGCGGGGGAACAAAGGGGAATGTAGAGAGGAAAGTCCGAACCTACCCTCTAATCGAAACGAAAACTTTTGCGATGTGCGAATGTTTTAGGTTTGGGATGAAAAATTTCAATATCTAGGATCGCTGTCTCCATGCGTTTCTTGGCTTCCTGAATGCTTCCCCAGAAGTTTCAATAAATTCGTGAAATATTTCACGCAAATAAATTTCATAAAATTTTCCAGCATTTTCCGTACTGAAAGCTGAAGTGCGGAACCTTGTTTCTCTGTTTGCAACGTTACAGACTTCTTGTCATAATTCATGGTTTCTTTGGGATACTAGTCAACGTGATTCACCGAAAACCTCCTTCATTCTCTCTCCCCATTCACAGAATAATCTGTGAACATTTCAAGCTATATAGTTAGCTTGTTTTTCCTAGAAAAAATAAAATAGAAACATCGAAATGGAGATGAAATGAAGCAACTTGATAAATTCTAAATGAAGATCGGTTATGCATTTATTCGGTTGTTCGGCGCGACTTTTTCACCATTAAAAAAGTCCGAGTCGAGAGGGATACTATACGAATTTCATTATAGCGCCTGGATACAACTATTCGAACCTCCTGGATGTCCGTATTGCATACGCACGAAAGGGAAGGCGTTTTGAGTTCGGAGGTGCCGCGTCAGCAGAGGCGCTCAGTGGAGCGAGTCAATGAGAGAAGTCATACAACATGCGGAAAAATTGAAAGCTCATATTGATATTAATACGATGCGCACAGTTTTAAAAGTGATTTCGTTCATTTTCTCGTAAAATTTCCCTCAAGAAGAACCCTGTAAAATTTATAAAGTGAAGAAATCAACATCAAAATTTGCAGTTTTAGTCGAAAAAATCATATCCAACCTGTCTATAAGTCTCGTTTTATTGAGCGGTGGGCTGCATTGCGAGAATCTGAATTTACAGAGTGTCTTTAATGCTTCGCTTAACTTCCAATATTTCTCTATAAAGCATGCTCAGCGCATCGTGATATCAAAACTGAAGCAAAAATGCTATTGGAACCTATCCTATATGCAAGTATTCATACCTAGGCGATATCTTCGTTGTATAAACGTAGAATTGAAAGCTCTCTGCCATTTTGGATCATCACATGAAAGCTTGCCATTGGCACTGCGTCGCGGATGAAGTAGTGAGGGCAAAGACAATCAAAACGCCTTCACTTCCGTGGGTATGCAACACGGCCATTTATGGAGCCCGAATAGTTGCGTGCAGGAATCAAAATGGATTTCGTTCAGAGCTAGTTGCGTTCGACGTACGTAAATTAAGCCGCGACTTAATTGCAGCGTTTGAAGAACCCTGCTTGCAAAGATTTTTTCCATACTCAATTATGAAATAGCCTGAATATTACGTCCAGAGCACTTAGATTTGAAATTTCCCAATTCTTTTACTACAATCGTGAAATCTGTCTGGATTATATCTGTTAACCTCAGATGCTCTGCTAGCCACCTTGTGTAAACCATACCTAAAAGTATGCTATTCTCACCGATGCATGGTATTTTTTTATCCAAAGTCCCCCGTATTGCTGAATGACATTGACCTGGAATTGAGCTCAATCTGATTTTGTGCAGACTTTAGTATGAGTGCTGAGGACAGCAGCACCGTTGAGAATTTTTTTCGGTAGCGTAAGTTTAAACCGTAGCTGACCTCAACACAGATCTCTGCGGACCATGACTGGGTGCCGAGTACGTTCTTGTTAATTTCAAATATTCTACACTTTTTCCGGTCGCAATCACGGAAAAGTGATTCGAGCAAGCAGCGCAAAATGTCAGCAGATGAGCCGCTAATTACTTTTTTTTTTTTTTTTTTTTTTTTTTTTTTTTTTTAAAGAAATATTTTACCTATGTGAATCATCTCTCTATCGAACATTGGAATAAATGGTGCATGCACGATTGCACGATGGGCAGTCATCCCGGATAAAAATTTTTGTTATTTTGTATGTATCTCGCACGATATGATTTGACATGATTTTGACACTTATCGAAAGCGAAACATGTGACAGGATCTGTGGAAAGGATGATCCTCATCTTAAAGAGTCAAAATGAGTCATGGATGCTATTGAATAGAGAAAGAAAATCTAGACATTTCCACGCATGTTTGAGCCGGAGAGCTCTAAGATTGTGAGAGATAAGACGTCTTGAAGTTCCAAGATACAAATTATTAAGTTTTAGATCTCTCTGAAAATTTGTAAGTCCCGAGTATGGATGCAACAATCCCGCGATGATGTTACCGGATACTTAATAGAATCTCTAAAATCTCTTAAATTTCTTGAAATTTTTTTGGAGTTTTCTTCGCACAGAGGAGAGCAAACCCCGCAGTTTTCTAGAATTACGTCAACTCTCGAAAACGTCTGGGTTTTTTCTTCTGGCGAAGAAAACTCCGTAAAAATTCCAGGATATGGTATTGACATATTCTCCTTCAAAAAAATAAAATGAGAGTGGACATTTTTAACACCGCAAACGAGATACGTGATCTGGTAGTTCCACCGTCGACATGCGTTTTTGCAGTATCGTCGACTAGGGGTTGCGCCCCCTGACCGCTTCGTGGCCCAACGGCCAACGCCCTGTAATGCTTCCGGCCTCAGAGACGGATCCAGCAACTTGGCAACACCGGATTTTCACCATTTAAACCCATGTTAAATAATCGATTCTTAATAAAGCAGCGGGACCCTCCAAGAATCGATACATTTCCATAGATTCAAATGAAGAAAGACAATGTTGCCAATATTCTAGATCCACCAAAGTCGGGGCTTCGACGTTATGCGTTATCTTATGATATTATATTATGGAGTGCGATATGATATGTTTGCTTTGCGTTGCTGCTATGGAAGGATCTCATAAGATTGGCAACAGGGCTCGGTAACGGCATGAATGAAGCCGCGTGGACGCTCGAGGGTCGCGAGTTTTCCACGCGTCTCACGCTTGCCGCACCCCCGCCACCCCCCACCCCCACCCGTCGGCAGACGAGAGAGGCAGACGCGCTAATTTTCCGCGGCTACTAATTACGCGACTCATGCTCGTAAAGGCGCATGCGAGCATTCCACGCTGTCACTTCGCACTCATTTTTCACAATTGAATCCCATGGGCACAACCGACAGACAGAGACCAGATACCGTCACCCTCAGGCCAAAGTATCACAAGCGCCGCGCGACGTTTCAAAATTTCCGCCGCCGTTTCATTTTTTACATAGAAATAGTTCAACGACTCGGTCCTAAAATTTCACTGAATTTTCTTTGTGCTGCTGATAAAATCCAGTGAACTTTTCAAACAGATTTAACCAACAATTTCTTTAAAGAAAAAAATAAAATGACGGCGGAAATTTTGAAACGGCGCTTGTGGCACTATAACAGGAAGGTGGCGACTAGCACGGGCGGGACTAGCATTAAGCTTCAGGGAGGCTGGCCGCTGGCGTCCTCCATAAATCACACTTGGACCCCTTCAAGAAATGTTAGGGATTCTGCTGGATATGTGTAACACATTTTTCACCAAATTTTAATTAGACCCTTTTTTTGGTAAAAACAGCTCAAAATTACTCCTGAGGCGTCTCAATTTTTCAACATTTTCTGGGCCTCCCCTTGAGGCTAAGCAAATCCCCTGCGCCCCCTTTGGAGCTGGAGGAGTCCCACGAATTCCCCTTAATGAGGTTTTTTTTAGTTTCTCCCAGACCAGTACCACCTTCGTGGAGGTGTCCTTCTGGTCTCCCCACAGAAAGTTCCTGGTTCCACAAACAGTCCAAAAGAGGGAGTTTTCCATTACCATGACCGATTTCTTCATCCGTGGACGTTGTCATTTTGCGCGGAAATCGACCAGCAGGTTGATTTTTGAAATTGATAGACAAAGCTATAGACAAAGGAGACAAATGGGATATGGAGAGATCCTATTGGTGGAGACGGGTGATTGCAATGGACAAAGAAGGTAGATAATAGACCAACTAACGGCTACCCACGAGAGCAAAATGGAGTGGCGTGTGTATCGATTGATCTGCTATTTGAAACTATGGGAAATGATTGACCGACTGGGTGTTCGCAATGAACACCTTAATAATCGATGCTTTACCATAGCTTCAAATGGGGAAATATCTACGATCGATCATTCACACCTCGTCACTGCTCGAGAGACCCTACAGTAAGTGCATCATTTTCTCTCTGAGTCTATAGGAACAACCATTTCAACAAATAGTATCGCTCTATACTCCTTATGTCCTCTTTGTCTATCGCTTTGTCTATCAATTTCAGTAATCAATCTGCAGGGAAGTTAAGTTGCAGCGCGGCAACTCGGCTTGCCAACCAGGTAATGAGTTGTGTCAATCAACCGCATGTTTGTTTTACTGCCCATGCATCGCGTCGTGCCGGCTATGACCACGCACCGACCACCAACCAACACACGCCGCTGCCCCGCTATTGCCCTCCCCCACCCTTTCCCGTGCTAATCCCACGCAGATCCGAGATTTGCAGCTCCTTTGCATCCTCGTCCGTTTGCCGTTTGGCAATTCCGATTCGCCCCGCAAAAAAGGAAACCACCCTATTTAACGGAAGGAATCCATCATACTGCCGTGCTAAGGAAAAACGCCGTATGAACCTTTAGGCGTTGCCAAATTTCATCCGATAAAACACAAATTTCCTGGTGAATTTATGAATTTTTTTCTTCCAATTTTTCAAGTAATTTTGTTCGTAATTTTACCTCAAGTTCCTGAAAATTTTAAAGAAAAATATTCATAAGTTTCCTCAAAAATGAACATTTTATCAACGGAAATTTGGCAACTCCCGAATGTTCATACGGCGTTCTTAGCGTTCCTCTAGCGTTCCGGCGTTTCCTTAGCACGGCAGCGTACTGACGTGCTAAGGAAAAACGCCGTACGATCGTTCGAGAGTTGTCAAATTTCCTTCACTAAAATTTTCATTTTTAAGGAAATTTATGAATATTTTCCCCTGAAATTTTTAGGAACCTAGGGTGAAATTGCGAACAAAATTATCTGAAAAATTGGAGGGAAAATATCTGATAGTTTAGCGGGAAATTCGTGTTTTTACAAAGGAAACTTGGCAACGTCTGAGGATCATACGTCGTTTTTCCTTAGCACGGCAGCATACATCTTCGGCTCGCTGGATAGCAACCCGCGGCCACCGCGCTGCTTAGCGCCTAGCCTATTTAAACGGGCAATACACGGTGCCTTCTGAAGGGTAAGGGTGGATGACATTTTCCAAGGAAAGTTGAGTGCTGGGAATAGGAACAGGAGAGCGTTCAGATTGGGACGTATCTCTAATGAGAAAAATCCATCGCCTTCACTGATGTCTCCGCGAATAAAAGCGCCAAAAATGGAAACCATCATGTCTCGTTGTTATTATTACCTGAAAATAATTTACACATATCCTGCCATGCTGAGGAAGAACGCCATATAAAAATTCGAGAGTTGCCACATTTTCCCAGATAAAACAAGTGTTTTGGAGGAAATTTATGAAGACTCAGGTAAAAATTGGCGATAAGAGCTGCGTTTCAAAATACCATAAGAATTCTTATAGCCGGCTAAAGAAGGCTACAGAAAATCATATAGCTGGCTGTTGAATGCGGAGAAAATCATACGGCCGGCTATAACGAAGCGATAAAAAATTTATGCAGCCGGGCTATAGTTTCCTATCGCCGGGCTTATACACTTTATCGCCTGGCTGTTGCTTTTTCGCCATCGATTATAAAAGGCTATAAGAAATCGTGTAGAAATTCGTGTGCTTTGAAATCATTAAGTTTTGATACGGAACCACCTTAATATTTATCAAAACACACATTATATTTTCCTTTAATACATATTTTTTTTCATCAATTAAAATGATAATAATCCATACAGGATGTGCAAACATTTCAAAATCATGAGTTGAATAACGCTGACTCCGCCAATTAAATATTAGAGCCTAACACAAAGCGGAGCGGCGACGCACTGGCGCCTACAAACCTAACAGGGATACTTCACGCATTGCGCAACGCGTGAAGTATCCCTGTTAGGTTTGTAGGCGCCAATGCGCGTTTCGCGCTGGCTTCCCGCCTGCCGCGCCGCAGCGTGCCACGGCGCTCTCGACTCAGCAACTATTCACACCAAGAGGTATTGCACAGTATCATTCGAAACTGAAGGCGCTCTAATATATTAGGAATGGCAGGCATCCATCAAAAGTACGGAGCTTTCCTCCGCAAAATAAATCAAGATACTACGGCCCAAAAAGAGAGCAGTAGTCCAAAAACTCACTAAGTCCTAGTCATCCGTAATTAGTAACGTTTAGCATACACTTTATCGCCTGGCTGTTGCTTAGTCGCCATCGGCTAGTAAAAGGCTATAAGAAATTGTGTAGCCGGCTATAGAAGCAATTGGAAATCTACAGCCGGCTGTAGGTCTATGGTGTTTCGAACACAGATTCCTACTGGCCAATTTTTACCAGGGTATTTTCCCTTGAAATTTTCAGATGTTTTAGATTTAATTACGAACTTAATTTTGTAGAAAAAATTGAAGAAATAACCCTTACAACTCCCTCAATAAGTTAGGTCTATATTAAAAGAAATTTGGCAACCTTAAGGTTCATACGGCGTTTTTCCTCTGCACGGCAGTATTAAGCTCTCAAGCCTCCTAAATTTTCGCTACCTAAAATAACGCTTAGTTCTAGCGTTCTATCGGGCCGATGTTCATTATTTTTGCACCTTTTGACTGGTGATGAGCCCGCTTTATGAAGGTTTTGGAAATATAGCCAAGATTTTTGTATATCACGTCGCAAAGTCCCGAATTCTTCCATTTAAACATTATACATTTTCATTTTTTTGTCCCAGTTCGCTCTGGCATTCTACAGGCCGATTTCCATGATTTTTGCTGTTATCGTCAAATGATGGCCCCTAGATGAACCCGCTCTATTTAGATTTTACGCATATGACCTAGGTTTTTTATTTTAAGGTAGCCCGAGGAGTTGAGTGGCTGAAATATAATTCGAAAATGAAATTTTCGATCGAGGAAATTCGTCCAAAGCCTCCAAATGATCGATAGAAAACAACTGGTAACAAAAAAAGCTTACATTATAAAGGTATCAGGCAAACTTTTTCATCGGAAAATAACGAGGATGGTCCGATTGACTTAGAAAATGGGAATCATTCTCTCTCCATCCCACTAACAGTGAGACAGCGTGGATAAATCTTTCCAACTTTATCATTAAAATCAGCCCCGTTTGCAAGATACTCATCAGAATTGAGACGTTTCGTTGTGGAGCGTTTCTTGCTGCTCCGCGCATCATACTTGACGCACACAATTTTACGATACGTTTCACCGTGGCCATGATTGCAGAAGGATTAGGGTTGAGGTCAACCCCCCTCCCCCTTCCTCCCAGCGTAGTCTGGGCTGAATGAAAACGAGAGTTTTTGGTGGGAATATCAAGTCGCATTTGGGACTCGTTCATTATGAATGATCGCACACACCGGTGTTGCCAGTGGTGATTTTATTGAGTTGGCAACTCTGTTTTTTCCATATATTATAGCGGGAGTAAGCAAACATTGAGATTTCGAAAAAAAATGTCTGAAATACCGGTTTCAGTTTAGATGTTTGGCAAATATGGATTCATTACGCCCAAAAGCTCATTGCGCTGTTCCATTTTAAAATTTTATTTTGATTTGAGATTTGGATCCGTGCTAAAATTCAGGGGACTTGTCCATAGTGTTAAATTTTATGATTCATACGTAAGAAATTTCCAAGTGTTCATTTCTCTCATGTGCTTGTAGTAAACACATTTTGCCAATGACAACTACCATAGTGGTAAATAATTAGATTACTTAATAGTAAAATTGAAACAGGGATGAATGAGCTCCAAAATCTCTGCAGGATGAGCCTCGCTGAATGGAGGATTGAAAGGAGGGCCTTTCTCAATCAAAGGGCGAGAGTTAAAAAGAGGTCTAAGAGGCTTTGCGAGATGTCTTGGAATATGCCAAATGGGGCCACCAAATTTCGCCGTTAAGGGCCCCTGCATGCAAAGATTTTTATACCAAAGTTTAGAAGACGATCACCTCCTATCTCGTTAGCTTGGTAAATTTTGATTTGAAAGGAACTCAAAGACGGTGGACTAATTTGAACTTAGCGTTTAACGCTTATTCGTGTTTTTCTTTTCTTTCTCTTTTGAGACCCCTGATGTTTTTAGTTCCGAATTAATGGACTTGAAATGTGGAGCAATGAATAGTATTCCCATTTTAAAATGGAAATGCGTAAAAAAAGCATGACCATTGCCACGTTGCCATGGCAACGCCATGACACCTGAGAGCACCTCTAACAACGCGTAGACTGTTATAAAGCACATTACAAATCTCATGAAAATATATTCAAGAAGCCCGTTTTTGGATACTTTTTTAGGTAACATTTGTGTAAAAAAGGTTTTTAAAAATTACTATTTTCTTATGCGATTATAACATTTTTTTCAAACTATTCACATGCTTAAAAAACTCGCTCAGTACTTCTTTTACTTACGTTTTACATCTTGTAAATACTTCCACAAAACGCCGGAAGAGTTCTCTAAACCATAAAACCAAATTGTATAAGAAGGGGTCTTTTCAAAATTTACGATTTTTGAACAGGCGTTGCTACAACGGGCGATAATTTCTCTACCCACAGGAATAGTGCAAAAGTAAATTCGAAACATTTCTCTCGGCACGACCATTCCTGATGTATCGGAGGACAAGATAAAAATCTCTATCGCGACAACATATCAAGGATTAGGATTATTTTGGAAGCAGGAAACTCCATATTTTTTTGTGTTTCGTCTAATCGTCGTATCAATTAATTTGACGTGTCACACACAAGCTCTGTTTCGAACTTTCTATCCATTGTTCTCCGTCCGGTGCCTCGTTACTCATTTAATAATAGGTTATTTATAGTCGCCCAAACTTTTATTTTCCATTTGCCATCGCGTTAATATGCAGAGTGGTTGACATCCATGATCTACGAGTTTTCGGGGGAGAAACAGGTTTGACAGACAATACGCACCGGTTTGCCGCACGGATTACTAAATTTTGAAATTGGATACCTGAAACAATGGCGTGCGAAATTTGAATTCTCATCAGTTTCAATCTTGTCTCAAAGATGATGTATCTTTTAGTAGTTTTGAATGTTTAAAATTTTATGGTGATGAAAATAACTCCCGAATATTACGGAATCAATTGAGGCTCATTCTGCCCGGCTAAGGAAGAACGCCGTATGAACATTCAAGAGTCGCCGAATTTCCTTCGATAAAATGTTTATTTTTTGAGAAAAGTTATGAATGTTTTTCCTTGAAATTTTCAGGGGCTCCAGGTGAAATTGCGAACAAAATTATCTGAAAAATTGGAAGGAAAATATTCCGGAGTTTACCAGGAAGTCCGTGTTTTATCAATCAAGATTTAGCAACGCCTGAAGGTTCTTACGGCGTTTTTCCTTACCGAGACAGCATACGACGTTAACAAGACGTATAACCGCAAACGGAACTATATGCATTATGACGTGAGCCCTTTTATGCATATATTCTTATAAGTCTCAGGGTTCATGTTTTAATATACATAGTTCTGTTTGGCAAAATTACTCCAACAGTGCTCTAAAGTTGTCGCCTCTGACAAAAAGACGTATGTCTATTTCCTTATGAGCCGTGGAAAGCGTAGAGTTCTACGGCAAATAGAACTCACGTGGAAATCAAGATAAGCTCTTACGTCAGAGAGGCGACGAAGTGTCTGAGGTATTGAATTCCATCGTCTGAGCAAAGTTATGGCGGACTTGCCTTTTTCTCAAAATTGAGAGGGTTTTACTCAGGCTTTGTACTTTGTTTTGATAGGAGTACGATCTGAAAGGGTAATCCGTCTGTCAAAAAGTAAGTAAAAAATGTATCAGAACGAAAGGCGGTGAGCTCGTAGCACAAATGTATCGATGGCTATAATGGAAAAAATCGACACTCCGTTGCAACGGTTCAAGATATCTGATTATGTTTTATTTTATTTATTGATTTTTAAAAAAAAAAAAAAATCTAACGGAAATATCTCCTTGAAATTTTGTGTGAATTTTTTTAATGAGAAGAAAAAATTTACAGAAAAGTTTGAAAAAAGTATTTGTTACTTTGCGTTACAAAAAACGCCAAAAAATGTCAAATCAAATAGGGGGAATGGGTTACGGTTAAAAAATTCTGGTTTCGAGAAAAAGCTTTCAACGTTTGGTTCGGCATGTAATTGATAATGCAATGTTACTCCCTCTATCAGCACGAATTGACATCCGTCTGCCATGAGGAATTGCTGTTTTTGGCTCATTTTAGAAACAACGTATGTGCCACACCTCTTCCAATGCATGTAGGTGCTTATATGAAAGAGCCAAAAATTGTAGTTCCTCTTGAAAAACGTACTCCAAGGATGAACCAACTCGTTCGGATTTTATTCGTCAGAATATACTAGAAAGCCTCCTGTAAATATTTAAAAATCTTATTTTTTAACCAGCCTCACGAAAAGTCGCTCAACTGCGAAGTTTGCCACTATGGCCGGACACTCCTTTTCCCTAGAGTCCCTTTATACTGAGAGTCAAGACAACACCCCTCATGGAGTCACAAACGGGAATAAAGATTACACAAATTGAACGTTTTTCGTAATCTTTGATCGGCTCATTCTTAAATTCCTTTCTCCGTTCCTTCTCTCATTCCGTTTGTTCCTTGTCGAACCCGAAATTCCTCGGTCCATTCCAGATTATAATCTTTGCTATTGGTGAAAATGTAATCTTTATTCCCGTTTGTGACACTGTGAAGGCCTAAAATCCGGTTAACCAATCAGAAATGGATTCGCATTGTCTTGACTCTCAGTATGAAGGGACTCTACTTTTCCCGTAGACGATAACTCATTTATTTACTTATTTTTTCAAACATATTCCCGGAGATTAAACAAAAGTTGGCAATCGTGGACCGGTCTGAGAACCCGCGGGCACTTGGCGGCTGGACCAGGCCCACCCCCTCTCCGCCTCACGGCACCTGCGCGCCGCTCAGATCAAAAACCGCGTATCCGAACAGCATTTCCATGAGGGTTTACGCGGTTCTTCCTCGGTTCTGATGACGTCGGCCGCGTCGGTGCCCATAAAAAAGTGCAAAAAGTGAGTCTGGCCGGGGCGGTCAATCGCTCCCCCCCCCCCCCCCTCCGGAGTCGGGGCCCCGACGCACAAATTTAATGGCGTTTAATTGTAAGCCCGGTCGGCGCGCAACGGGAGGGCCCTGCGGAACACGTCAGGACGGTCGGCCGTCGTTTTTCGAGTTATCGCCTCGGTAAATCCAAGGGTCCTCGATTTAGGCTGGAGGAAAGCGAGATCGGCACCTTCGGTTATGACGTCATGGGGATGTACTCTGTTGCACTGAGGAAGAACTGACTGCCGTTTCACCGGAATTAGCTGAAACGCCGGATTCCCTTTATTAGAATGGGTCAATTGCGGTGGTCCCCGAAGCGTGTTTTGATACTAAATTCTTGTATATTAGCTGAAAATAATATAAGACTAGTCCAATTAGCAAATTTCTGCATTCAATACCATTTACCGAGATATCGCGCCTTGAAAAAATCGGTTTATGACGTCATTCACTGCGGTAGTCACACCCTTGGTTTCCTCCAACTTGCTTCCATCAGTCAGTGATGCACACATTTGCACTATACTCAACGTGAAACTTGGATGAGGCATGGTGGAAGAAACCAAGGGTGTAACTACCGCGGTGGATGACGTCATAAACCTAATTTTTCCAAGCGCGATATCTCGATTAATACTCAGCGTAGAACATTGCTGTTTGGCGCATCTTCTTATTTTTAGCTTATCTACAAGAATGAAGCATCAAAACACGATTCTGTGACCAGTGCAACTGACCCATTCAAGAAATCTCATCTAAGGTGGAGCCTCGACTTTTGCGCAGTGCACTCCGGGAAAAATCGATATTTTTCAAATTTAACCATTTCATCTTAACCACTTCTACGGTTCGGCTTCGTTAGAAAGTTCAGTCATGTTAACGGGAGCACGTTCAGTCGTTCACTCTGGTAAAAATTGGCTGTAGGATCTGTGTTCCGAAAGACCATAGACTGAAAAGCTGGCTATAAGATTTCTTTCAGCTTTCTATAGCCGGTGGTACAATCTCTGAGAGCCTTTTATAGCCGATGGCGATGAGGAAATAGCCAACAGCCATAATGAGCAATAGCCAAGCGATAAACTATACAGCTCAGCGGTAGGAGCTATAGCCCAACTATATAATTTTTTACCGCTTCGCACAGCCTGGCTGTATGATTTTCTATTACTTTCTATCGCCTTCTATAGCCAGCTATAATAATTCCTATGGTATTTTAGAACGCAGCTGCTCCTGTAGCCAATGTTTACCAGGATACACGAGTCTAGAGTATGACCGATATATAAGATCGCACTAGGGTTCGTGTAACCGATCTTTTCCCTCTTGTTACGAGTTGGTTGTATTTTGTTAAACGCTGCCCATTTCTGGCTGCGTCGACTTGAGCAAGAGTAAAACCGTATCCCAAAAAATGTGATTCCTCTTGACGGGAGCTTGATGGAATCGCATGATGTGAGTAAAATGAACCCATTCAGCCAGAAAAAGATAATTCAACTCGAAGCGCCACGGTTGTGACCGGCGGGGAACTTCAAACGGACTGGTTTCGCTAAAAACGGCGCGGCGCGTCGCGGCAGAACAGACCCGAGGTTCTTCGGAGGATGGGCCTGGGCCACCACTGAAGGTTTCATATTAGCAATTCCAATGAATCCACCATTTCAGCAACCCTGACTCATGGCCCATGGCTCAGGAGATTGTATTTCGGCTCACTTTCACTTTTTTTTTATTAGTTTGTTTTATTGCTTTTTTCTCAGCGTGCCCGATCCTTATTGGCTATGGTTTCCTGAAACTGAACATGGTTGTAAGTTGTAAGCCAAGCCCATGGAATTAGTTTTTCTGAACGAGAAACCTCACTTTAGCGAGGAACGCGTTTACCAGCTTAAATAATATCAAAACAGCAGTCTAAACTGAAAACGAGAAGCTCAAAGGTGTTAATAGAAAGAACGTTTCTTATTAACATGAAACTTATACTTACGACATTTTTTGAGCGACAACCCTATGATTATAACTACCGTGAATCCAGTATACCATGGCCTCCGCACAATTCACATCAGAAAGAAATGATTAACCGAATTTTTAAAAAAAATTGGAGACCATTTCTGAGAGCTATTCAAAACTGAGACTGGGGATTGTAAAAACAAAAATAAGCACATAACATCGTTCAAATGAGATATGTATTGCTATGTTTTAAAGTTAAGTTCTATGGGAAAGGGGGAGGGGGTCCCAATCACTGTCCAAAAATCCCAATGAGACATAATTAATTGCACTGTAATGTTTCATATTTTGATGTATATTGAATGTATTTAAAGCAAAAGGGACTAAAGCAATTTAAACGTGAGCCCCCATCCAACTGAAATCCCATCTGAATACATGAACAGTACTGTTCATGTATTCAGATGGAATCTCAGAGTACGGTTCAGAATTGATACAGTTCCTTTTGATTTAAATGCGTCAATATGCAGTTAAAGTCGTGCTTTTAAACCAAATTTAGCTATTCCCTAATCGGCTGAAACTAATTTCTTGCAGTCAGCACATTACGTTGCCCCTCGGACGTAAGGGCGTACATCTCAATTTCCACGTGAGCCCTGTTTTGCATGTAAGTCCATACTTTCTGGGGTTCACGCGGTAATTGAGATACGCCCCTACGCCAGAGGAGCGACGATTAGACGCCGAAAAGCCCTGACCAGCATCCATACTAAAGGACCTGGACCTAGAGAGAAGCATTATACGATAGCCTAAATTATGATATCCGATACTTAGTTCGAGGAAGGTTGTTTGGAAACAATGCAAGGTTTTATGTAAAACGGCATTCGTCCACCGCCGCAACTTCAGCTGAAACCACAGATTCTCACGAAAAAAAATGGAGTAAAAAACTAAGACAAAAGGCTTATGATACATTGTAAACGTCTGATTAAAAAGCGGCGCACACGAGGGAATTGTTACTACGGTCGTGGATCACACTATTTTCTGTGAATATAGAGCGCATGTCGCCAAATCCGGGCCGTTTTCTGATATTTTGTGGGAGATATACAATAGCAATTACTTGTGATTCAATGTGTCAGTTACAAACTTCAACTGGACAACCCTTATTTTTATGGAGATTGGCTAAAAAATTACAAGGAGCGAAATTTCAAAGTTTAAAATGTGTACTCAATTAGTTTACCGTCGCCGGCGTGCGTAATTGGCCCATTTTTTAGCTTCCTGCCTCACAAAGAGTGCTACAGCCAGGCCCGCCACAAGGGGGGGGATACTGGGTCCTCGGTACCGGGGCCCGGGCCCTGGAGGGGCCCGTGACGCAGGTGACAATCCCCTACGAATTCATGTGTAACCCTTGTCTCGTAAGGAAAAGTGAAAAAATGGCCCTAAAAATTCCGCAAGATGAATGAAGTTTCAAATACACGCTAGGGCAATATAAAATTTGTCTTACTTTTTTAGAGATTCTATCTATTTTCAAGATTTTGAGTATAAGTAGAATGATATTTTGAGTAACTGCGTTTCATTTTCTTCTGTTGTCGGATCCTAAGAGGCCCCTGTTCGGGCATTCTCGACTTCAATGGCTCAACTCCCTTGCCATAGACGTACAAAAGGGGAGTCCAGGGGGCCCGGCTCCCCCTAGAATTGAAAAGTATCATCTGCCCCCCTCAAAAAAATTTTTATAGATGTTTTGAATGCAACAGTTCGAAAGTATTTGGTGCTGAAAGTAAAAAAAAAGCGTAATTATTCTGCAGAAATTGATGGAAAATCTCCATCATAAGAGCTTCAAAATGCGTCCAAATATATTTAAAATTTCAAAAATTTCCCGGGGGAGGCCCCCCGGACCCCCCTCTGCGCTAGGGGCCCGGGCCAGAAATCTGGCACCAGGGCCCGAGATGGGATGTGGCGGGCCTGGCTACAGCTAATTGTAAGACTATAATTCATTACAAAGGAGTCATAATTCCGCACGGAACTGTAAATGGCTCCTGTAGCACTGTGGCCAAAAAATGATCATTTACATTGTATATAAATAAAAGAATTCACTACTTTATTCCGTAATGTAAAAAAAAACCTGGGTCATACTCCGAAAATTCAATTGTAAGGGCATAGTAAATATGACATAGTAAATGTAGTCATGGTGATTTCGAAGCCTTTTTCCGAAACCGTGTTTTTGCTAACTGAAATTAGCAACAGACCGACTGTGCATTTCTCAGTTTTCTTGCTAAATATTGTCCGATCAGCACCCTGATTGTTGAAACTTTAACTGGCTGTGTCAGCAAGTAAAGACTAGAGTCCCTTTATACAGAGAGTCAAGACAACACCCCCTCATGGAGTCACAAACGGGAATAAAGATTACAGAAATTGAACGTTTCTTGTAATCTTTGATCGGCCCATTCTCAAATTCCTTTCTCCGTTCCTTCTCTCATTCCGTTTGTTCCTTGCCGAACCCGTAATTCCCTGGTCCATTCCAGATTATAATCTTTGCAGTCGGTGAAAATGTAATTTTTATTCCCGTTTGTGACTCTATGGAGGCCTAAAATACGGGAACCAATCAGAAATGGATTCACATTGTCTTGACTCTCGTATAAAGGGACTCTAGTTAAGACAAGACACAGCCCTGTCTTCACCGTGTAATACATCGATTTTTGATTCTTGTCGTGCGGACGTTAATTTCGACAATCAGGCTGCAGTTCATGAAAATCACTGTGCGCTACGTTCAAATAAAGGAAAGTAAAGCCGAAAGAGCGAGCGAGAAGACAACTTCGTCGCCGTGATAGCGAAGAGAGCAGTAAGTGGATTCCTGTATGAGCCGTGGTTAGCACATGCTTTCATGTGTCTCGGGGTTCATTCCAGCATGCACTTACTGCTCTTTTTGCTATCACGGCTGTTCTGCCGTGCTAAGGAAGAACGCCGTATGAACATTCGAGAGTTGCCAAATTTCCCCGAATAAAACATGTATTTTTGACGAAATTTATGTGTCGCAGGCAAATGGTAAAATCAGGCATTTTGTCAAATGCCTAGACAAATAGTCAAATATTCTAACTGAGATTGAAATCCTGATTCTTTTCCTCATTTTAGACAAAATAGTCGACTTTTCCTGTAAGAAAAACATTTTAGTAAAAATTCGTATCACACAAAAGTATTTTAAACGACTTTCAGCTTCTGAACAGACACTCATCTCGAAATTTTCGGCACGTCATAAAATACAGAATTCTTAGAATTTCAACATTTAAATATATGAGAAGAAATTGAAGAGGAAGAGACAAAAAGAGTTCGTAGGTTTCACGAGTTATTTTTCCAAAAATATTGAAAACTCGTGAGCTCTTCGTCATAAATTCAGAAAATTTTGTGGACCGTCAAAATTTAACTATCTGCCTAGGCATTTGACAGAATGCCTGATTTCACCATTTGCCTGCGACATCTGCATATATTTCTTTAAAATTCTCAGATATTTTAGATTAAATTGCGTACAATATTGTCTGAAAATTTCGGAACAAAATATTTACAATTTTCGCAGTAAATTCGGTTTTTATCGAAGGAAATTTGGCAACGTCTGAAGGCTCATACGGCGTTTTCCCTTAGCACGGCAGAGTTGGAGTGCGTGAGCGTGACGCAGAGAGATAAACGGCGGCGCACAGTGGATCGAGTCAATTAAAGAGGTCGGACATGAACTCATTGACTAAAACTGCAAATTTTGATGTTTATTTCGTTCCATTTTAAGTTTTAAGGGGTGCTCTTACAAGAAAATTTCACGAGGAAACCAACGAAACCACTTTTAAAATCTCAAAATTTTGTTTAAACGGAGTTATAAACGTTTAAATTTTCTAAATTTTGTCCGACCTCTCCTATTGACTCGATCCACTGTGCGGCGGGCGCGCCTCGCCTTGAGCCTGGGTTAATGTAAAAATTTCGGCAGCGCTGAAATTCAGACTCGGAGCGGGAATGCAGGTTGAGGACAGTCGGTCTCCCTGTCATCCGCCCGTCCGTGTCCATTCCAAATTTATGTTTCAGAGCGAGCATGCTAAGTTTTTACTCTCCAATGAGTCCCCGACGTCGGGTTTTTTTCGGCTTCACGGTCGGGCGGACTCGATCAGCGATAAATCAGCGCCGCTGCATCATTCCGCGGTGGAGAGCGTCGTCAAAACAGCAGATCTGGACGTATTTATGCGAAAAGGCGTTAAACGCCATTTCCAAACTTCTCAGTAAAGCAAGTTTGACTAAAACAATTGGCGTTTCCGTACTAATGGACCGATTTTGGTTTATTTTAGCTTGTTTGAAAGCTGAAGAGTTCCTCTAATTACGTACGTTGCCAAAATTAGGAAAAAATGCATATTGAGCGAGATATAGGGGATTTTTGCACGTAGGTCCATTTGATTTAATGCGCTAACCCGGATTCCGAATTAAATCAAAAGGCGCTATCTCCACTTGAATCACTTGATTGACGCGCGCGCGGCGAGGCTTGGTGGAAACTTGGTGAAATTTAGTACCGGGGGGTATTTTTGGACGGGAAACTCGAATTTCGGGTCAAATTTTGAAAATTCAGAAATGCAAGATGGCGGACATGGCCTAAAATGCTATCTCGGCCCCTATCCAGCCGATCTTGGTGAAACTTGGTATCGGAGGGTATTTTCGGACGGGAAATTCGAATTTCGGGTCAAATTTTGAAAATTCAGAAATCCAAGATGGCGGACATGGCCTAAAATGCTATCTCGGCCCCTATCCAGCCGATCTTGGTGAAACTTGGTATCAGAGGGTATTTTCGGACGGGAAATTCGAATTTCGGGTCAAATTTTGAAAATTCAGAAATCCAAGATGGCGGACATGGCCTAAAATGCTATCTCGGCCCCTGTCCAGCCGATCTTGGTGAAACTTGGTATCAGGGGGTATTTTCGGACGGGAAACTCGAATTTCGGGTCAAATTTTGAAAATTCAGAAATCCAAGATGGCGGACATGGCCTTAAATGCTATCTCGGCTCCTGTCCAGCCGATCTTGGTGAAATTTGGCATCGGGGAGTATTTTCGGACGGGAAACTCGAATTTTGGGTCAAATTTTGAAAATTCAGAAATCCAAGATGGCGGATGTGGCTTAAAATGATATCTATTTCTTAAACAAACGCACTACACGTCTAGAATGGCCGCCAATGAACCTGCGTAAAGCACACGGGCCGGGTTGTGAAGGCCGGAGGTGGTGGGAGCCCAAATGGACTGAGTTAAGCAGAAAGGAACCAACCCACATTTTGGAAAAAATTGAGTTATGAGTGGTTTTGAACTCAACCACTACTCTACAATCTATCACCAAAAATTCAAAATTTTTGTTGGAGCGAATTTTGCAGAAATTGAACTTGAAGTTTATCTTTTACATTGAGTCTTATGCAGGAGCCAAACTTTAAACCTCTTTTTCTCGGTTCGATCCCGATGTGGCTTGGTTCCTTTCTGTTAAACGCGGTCCAAATATACCTACCTAACCTCAATCTGCTTTCTGGCTGCATCTTGCCAATGTGGATGAGATGTAGAAATTTTCACGTTTGTAAACTTTAAATATATGGCACTCTACACGGAGAAAAAACTCGTGCGTGGGACCCGAAGTTTGGGTCATATGGATCTCTGAAGTTTTCGGATTGAGCATCTGAACACTTTAGGTCTAGCTGTCGAGGTTCGGATCACACATCTGAAACTTCAGTTCTTACGTCTGAAGTCTTCAGGTGTGAGAACCGAAGTTTTTCGGATGTGAGAACCGAAATTTTCGGATGTGAAAACCGAAGTACTTTAGATGTAAGAACTGAAGTTTCAGATGTGTGATCAAAACCTCAGCAGCTGGACCGAAAGTGTTCAGATGCTCAATCCAAAACTTCACAGATCCATATGACCTAAACTTCGGGTCCCACGCACGAAGTTTTTTTTCTCCGTGTACGTTCACAATACACCGCCTCATCGAGGTGCGTGGTTTACCTAGCAGCGTCGGATCGTGAATTCCCTTCATGTGCTGATTACCTATGTTAAAATTTTCGTATCTAAATAAAACAGTTTCTGTTGTCATTTTGAGCCCCTAAACCGAACTTCACACAAACGATTCAGGCATTGAGCTATTGTTGAAGGCCACATCCGCCATATTGGAGTTTAAAATTTTAACAATGAGGTTATTCAGTAATTTTTAATTTTTGCATTTTTTTTGGAGGATTGAGTACGCACAGTTCGCTGGAATTTTCTCCGATTTTTTGAAACATTATTAACCCACGGAAAACAAGTTCGAAGTTGCGTATTCTGAGCTCCCATTTAAACTCGCGTCTCCGAGGAAGTCAAGATGGGGCCTGACGAACCCCTAGGTGACGGTCACGCTTTTGACCACGTAATCCTTCCAGCGCGCTCTTAATACTCATGAATTTCTAAATACTGTTCCGATTCCAATAAAGTACCTAACAGTGATTTTAATGAAAATTAAGTGATTCCGATGGGTTCGTTAATTTGCTCGCTCGTTAAAAGCCCCTTGTCCATGTCAGTGCACACTGACATCGATCGAGCCAGAGAGAACGCACGGTCGATATGTGACCGTCACTCAGGGGACGACATCTGGGATTTTTTGGCGATGCGCGTTTAAATAGGAGATAACATTTTAGGCCACATCCGCCATCTTGAATTTATGAAATTTTCAAATTTGACCCGAAATTCGAGTTTCCCGTCCGAAAATACCCCCTGATACCAAGTTTCACCAAGATCAGCTGGACAGGGGCCGAGATAGCATTTTAGGCCATGTCCGCCATCTTGGATTTTTGAATTTTCAAAATTTGACCCGAAATTCGAATTTCCCGTCCGAAAATACCCTCTGATACCAAGTTTCACCAAGATCGGCTGGATAGGGGCCGAGATAGCATTTTAGGCCATGTCCGCCATCTTGGATTTCTGAATTTTCAAAATTTGACCCGAAATTCGAGTTTCCCGTCCAAAAATACCCCCCGGTACAAAATTTCACCAAGTTTCCACCAAGCTTCGCCGCGCGCGCGTCAATCAAGTGATTCAAGTGGAGATAGCGCCTTTTGATTTAATTCGGAATCCGGTTAGCGCATTAAATCAAAGGGAATTCCATATAGTTCCTTTTGATTTATTCGTAATCGCTGATTCCCTGTTTTGCGATTTTTCAGGGGCTGATTCCAGGGATGAAATTAGTATTTTGGGGGCATATTTACGTGTGAGAGCAGCCTATTACATGGAGAATCCAGATCCGTTAAAAACTGCAATTTGGAAATTTGGCGCTTAGTTCCCTTTCGTATAAATACGTCCATCTACCGTGGGTTTCGGTTGGAGTTGGGTTGTTTTTCACGGGGAGGTGGAGGCTTTCAGTGATTGCGTTCTGGTAAGTTGCTGATTTGAAGTCGACTGCTGGATCATCTGGTTGAAAAATCGGTCTCAAATCGCAAATTACGAATTGATAAAAGAACCCCCCCCCCCTCCCCTCAAACCGGTAATAGAGAAAGTTGAAAACTCCTCCGCCGCCCCCCCAAAAATAGAGTTTACTTTGGTTAAGTTATTTTGAAATTCATGCACTCATGATTGATAACGTAAATTAGCTATCGCTACTTTTCTATCCTTGCGTTAAAGTCTCCGAGTAATCACTTGTAATCACGCGCCGCATAGTGAAACGAGCTTCCGGGAAAGGTCGGACAAGACATTTTAGACTAAAGCTGCATATTTATATCTTCGTTCTGTCATTTAAAATTTTAAGGGTTGCTTTTAGAAGATCACTGTTTAAACTTCTACGATTCGTTGTAACGGAGATATAAGTTTTTGAAGTTTCCACATCATTTCCAATATCTACTATTGATTCGATCCACTGCCACTGAGCGCCTCTTGACTTCGAAGTATAATCTACAGACGTCGTGCATTTGAATAGACAAAACCCAATGTTATAGCTTTCCTGGATAAATATCGGTTTAGATATCAGGACTGGAGACCTCTACATTGATCTCGATTGAAAATTCTTAGCAAACTCGGAAAAGAAAAATTCGTAATCTTTTTGTAAGGAAATTTGGCAACATAATGGCTCATACGGCTTTCTTACTTACAAAGCACGGCAGTATAGATATTTTAACCTAACTTACATGCACGTGCATCCTCTCGCTGTGTCTTCCTAGAAAAGAGACCACAATCGTAAGTCCTGGAAGCTCGAGCTGTGCTTTTTCAGTCAAGTGCCACATAGGTTGTCATTGCCACCTGCCAAATCCTAGGCTATAGAGCGTGAGGTACCTGGACAAATGGAACACCCCATTGTGCTATGCCAATGGGATGAAATTACCCGGACGGAAAAGACCACAGTCGGGATTTTGCAGATCCTCCGGTGCGGCCGACGCCGAAGAAAAGGAGCGACGCGATAGGCGAGACGCGACGCGACGGCCGCGACGGAAGGAAGGACAGGAATGCAAATCCAGCGAGGGCTGCGCAGATCCCAGATACCTGCTTTTCCTCTGCACAACTTGTTTCGGGCGAGAAAACAAAAACAAAAGGTCCTCTGCGTCCGGCCGACCGGTGCCAGCCTGGAATACTGCCCGGCTCTCCAGCTAATAGGCAAGAACGCCGTATGAAGATTCCAATGTTGCCAAATTTTCTCCAACACAAGGTTTTTTCGTAAAAACTTATGCACATTTGAGGAGTTATTAGGTGCAAAAACGAGTCGAACAGCAAAATCGCGTTCCACATAACAGTGAATGAATACTTCATTCCCTAGAGTGCCAGTTTGTTGCATTATCCGGTATAGCATTGGCTGAGGTGAAAAAAGTTAGTCATATCCTCAGTTTAAGTTGGCACGATTGATATGCAGATATTCACTGTGAGGAATGAGAAATAACAGGAGTTGAAAAGGCCTACTCGGCTAATTTTTGCATAGAACGACTGATTTAAGAAGTACATTTTGTGTTTTAATGTCTTACACTTGAGCCGTTTTAGTATAAAATCTCTTTTAACCTATGTGAGATGCGAACAGGAGTTTCTGGGGAAAATTTTATTAGTTTAATTTTCTTTTTAAAAGGGCAAACATGTATTAAAAACCTTAACATTTGTCCACATAGTAATTACAATATGTTTAATCCGAAAAGTATTATTTTCTGGGAAAAAACGCACCTAATTCCTCATTTTTTTAAAATATTTTTTCGAGGAGGGAGGATTTGTTATTTAACCAAAACAAACTGACTTTATATAACTTCGAAACAGGGCCAGGATTCAAAGGCCAGTATTGCTATTGAATTTATCCTCCGGAGAATTTTTTTCACACTTCAAACATTTTACCCATTTTAGAGATAAAAAAGGCCTGTATGACCACTTGCCCCATTCTCGCTTAATAGATTGAATTGCGGATACAATGCTCTGCAAAATTTGAGGAGACAATTCGTAATATTTCCAACGAACGCGTTATTTATCGAAAGAAATCGGGCAACATCTAATGTCCGTACGACATTTTATCTCATCATGACAGAATAAGCCGCACGGACACCAAAATGAAGCAAAGGCGATGGCCTTAGGACACAGGAGTGAAGGCAGAAAGGCTGCGGCTGCAGTTTTAAAAGGCAGGCGGCAAACGGGCTTCCAGGAAAAATATTATAAACCGCGTTTTCACTTTACCGTTCCGTCCGGTAAACAAACAACCTTTTAAAATGCGACGACTCTTAATGGCTCTTTTAAACGTTTATTGCACTGCGACCGTTACAAGGCCATGTTGCCAAGTCAGGGTAGATCCTTACTAGGGTATGGTTAATATATCGTTAAAAAATGGATAGAAGAACCGTTAAAGAAGGTGAGTTCTCGTTCAATCGAAGCTAAGCTCAAACTGGTCGAAATCATAAGTGCTATATATTTTAGTATGAAATACCGATATATCCACTCTGCAATATCTACCGAAAAAAGGCCCCCACACCAAATATGGACGTAGAAATTGTTTTGCCAAATTACGGGGTTTTCTTTGATTTTTTGGCAAAAAACTCATACGTCACGCCAATGGGCACATTTCATCTGATTCCGCTCATCTGAATACGCTCCAAGCCTTTGGTTCAACATTTTGATAAGAAACCAAGTTATAAGGAAGTGCATCTTTTTTAGTTGGCTTCAACTCGGAAACGAGCTGTTCTGAGGCACTGCCTCCTCTTCTGCTGTGCTGAGGAGGAACAAGGTATAAATATTCGAGAGTTGCCAAATTTTACCGGATAAAACATGTAATTTTGGAGACAATTTTGTTTAGTTTTCCTTGAAATTTTAAGATATTTCAGATTAAATATTGAACAAAATTGTGAAAAATCTGAAGAAAAATATTCAGAATTTTCCTAATAGATTCATTTTTCATTGAAGGAGATATGACAACTTCTTGAGGCTCATACAGCGTTTTTCCACAGCACGGCAGTCTTGTTGGTGCACCCTTGGCACTGGCCGCTGGCGAACTGACCATCGAAGCGACATCGGGATAAAATATAATTTTACCGCCGATGTTTTATTTCCTCGGCCCAAAGTTGGCCTTGGGATTATTCAAATTTGCCGCGGCGCAAGGCTCGTGTTCGGTGAGAATTTTTTTCGTCCGCCTCCGCACAGCGGATCGAGTCAGTGAGAGAGATCGGACAAAATTTGGAAACTTTAAAAGCTTATAACTCTGTTTATAAAAAAACTTTGAGATTTTAAAAGTGGTTCTATTGGGTTACTTATGAAATTTTCCTTAAGAGGCACCTATTTAAATTTAAAATGTGACGACTTAAGCATCAACATTTGCAGTTTTAATCAAAAATGTTATGCACTGAAAAGAAGTCTCGGTGTATTTACTAAGAAAAGGGTTAAATTACCAAGAATTCAAGGTTCTATTTGATCACAGTTTTTTCTTGGTGAAATTACCATTTATGGAATTGGTAATTTTACCGAGAAATCTCGGTAAAATTAATGACTTTCTCGGTAATTTTACTGGACCCCGGTAAAAACGCCAATATTTTTTATCGACCGTGGTAGAATTACCGAGATAAAATGGTAAAGTTACCGGGAATTGATTACCAATAAAAGTGGTATTCTTACCTGAAAAAACAGTAAAAATACCGGTTTTTAAGGTAAGCTTACCAGTCTGTCTTGGTAAAATTACCAATAATTGGTTAAAAAAAGTGAGATGGTAAAGGTACCAACGGACCTTGGTAAAAACGCCGAGAATTTTTTTTCAGTGTGTCTAACCTGTCTGATTGACACGATCCACTGTGCTCCGGTGAGACCATGCGGCATGCATGCATATCCCATTGTGGAAAGGTCAAGGGAGAGCTTTGGTGAGGCGGGTGGCAGCTTTTTCGGCCCGGCGGACACTTTTGCGTCTCTGACCTTTTCGGCACTCGCCTCGCGACTCCCAGCCAGACGGAATAATGATAAGTATAATTTCTTACACTTTGGGTGATATGAAGAATCGCCAGTCTTCAAAGGACCGCGTTTAGCAGAAAGGAACCGTGCCACATCAGCTACTCTACCGTACTGCACTGAAAAAAAATTCTCGGCGTTTTTACCACGGTCCGTTGGTACCTTTACCATCTCACTTTTTTACCAATTATTAGTAATTTTACCAAGACAGACTGGTAAGCTTACCTTGAAACCGGTATTTTTACTGTTTTTTTCAGGTAAGAATACCACTTTTATTGGTAATCAATTCCTGGTAACTTTGCCATTTTATCTCGGTAATTCTACCACAGTCGATAAAAAATATTGGCGTTTTTACCAAGGTCCAGTAAAATTACCAATTCCATAAATGGTAATTTTACCAAGAAAAAACTGGGATCAAATAGAACCCAGAATTCTTGGTAATTTTACCCTTTTCTTAGTAAATACACTGAGATTTTTTTTCAGTGTAAGGAAAAACGCCGCATGAACATTTGAGAGTTTTCGAATTTTCTCCAATAAAATGTTTTTTTCCGTTGAGAACTATGAATATTTTCCCTTGACATTTTCAGATAATTTAGATCTGATTGCGAGTAATATTCTCTGAAAAATTGGAGGAAATATACACTCAGATGCTCCCGAAAATTCGTAATTTATAAAAAAAAAGTGGCAACGGTTAAAGGTTCATACGGCGTCTTCCTTAGCATGGCAGTACTGCCAAATTTAACGGGGCAATTTCATCTATTACAAAAGAACGTTGCCGTGGATCCCTTTGGAAATGTCAAGGAATTTGCTTCGCACTACGCAGAAAATTCACTGAAATTTGCACCCCCCCCCCCAAAAAAAAAAAAAATCCGCACAACCGTTTTCATGTAAAAAGTTAAATTGCTCATTTACATTTGACAACAGCTGATGTGGCTTGGTTAATTTTTACTTAACTCGTTCAAATTTTAACTGTAGTGTGGGTAGAAGTTACCTACGTATTCCTAAGTCCCGTGTTATTTTATGCCTCGGAATCTTATGTTGGCAACGTCTCAAATCGTGATTTTGTCAAATTTTCGACAGATTTTGTCAAAATCATAGAATTTTATCCTCTATACTTCGTATTTTTTGAGGCGGCAAATAATTGTATAAGCCCTTGCAAAGGTTCATTTCAAAAGTTTCAACGTTGAATTTTACTCGAGATTCGTTGATGCCAAGTTGAGGATCTCCTTAAATCTTCCTTGAATACATTGCAAACCTACCTGCTGTCTAAGAAAGGAACATGAATACGACCATAGGGTCCTTTTTCTCGTGGAATGTTTCACTTTATAAGTAAAGTTCATCATTCCAAGGCGTCACAAGACATTCCCTGACGGTAACTTGATTAGCATCAAATCTTGCAAAATTTTACAGTTGCTGTGCTACTCCGGCGTTAAAGTCTTTTTTCAGTCACCGGAAACACTGTTTCTTTTTTATCGGGAAGGTTCGTTTGGCATCCCTACGACGATCGGCCGGCGCATTGAAATTGCTAAAAGGCACATGAAGTAGTCACATCTATGCGGAAGTGATCAGGATCGATTAAGGGAGCAAATCACTTTTAAAGGAATCAAGGATGCCTCCAAAATAGCATTAGACCTAACTTCTCGTGACCAGCTCAAATCGAAGTTGAAGTAGGTGGACTGGTCACACACCAAAATAAATTAGTATGCTGCCTAGGCAGCTGAAACGTCAAAAATTAGCACGACTGCCTCCACAATTAAGTGTGCGTACCCAGGATAAAAATTTAACTTCAACGCCAGAATCTGGAAACAACCCAACACATTTTTGACATCCACTATGTTATCTTAACATTTCGTATTTTAGTGTAATCAAACTCTCCAGTTAGTGTAGGAAGGTGGAAAACATCTTATAAATCGCCCAGACTTTTCCAAGCACAGAGTCCGTCAGAGGCAGTCAGAGAAACGCCTCGAAATGGCGCCTTTTGCGGTGGCCAGACATTTTACCCAATTTTGTTTGATCCAAATTTTTCACTGTCCATTTATAATTTGGTCCAATATTTTTTTGTGTGCAATGCTCCATGAACCATTAGTTTACTTAGTCCAGTGACAAGCAATGGTATAGGCGCTGAGATTTTGCCAAATAATGGAATGTAACCATTACATGCCCAAGCCGGGTCACATTTACCCAAGGATCGCTGAAACACTTTTTCCGCGGGTTCTGGGGCTGGTACACCCGAACTGAGATGTAGGTCTAGAAATATATCATGAAAAAAGAATAAGACATCAAATTTAAAAAAAAATTACAAAATCAAATATCAACACAACCGAAGATAGGAGAGACGCTTTTAGGTGTGGTTTTTATAAAGTCTCTCCCGAATGAGAGCGACAATTCATTGGCAGCATAGAGCGAAGCATCACGAGCTCACGCCTCGTGCCATAGCGCCTTCAATTCCGAAGATGCAACACGGACATCCATCAAGCACGAATAGTTGTATTCCTGCGCCGTCATCAACGCACGACCTTTCCCTTGCCCTGTTCCCATGTTGTGTTGATTCCGCCAGTCTTATTTATAGCGGTGCTCGAAGGACGACGTAAGCAACACAGCCTAAGTATGACTTGGATTAAATTAGTTGACGAAACTAAGTATCGAATGAAAAAAATTGGGTCAAGTGTCAGCTACCGCCTTTGCTGCGGTTAGTTAGGGCCGGCGCCGAGATACATCTATTCGTACTTAAGGGATGTCTGCGTTGCATATTCAAATAATTGAAGGCGCGCTGGTTTTCAAGCGTTCACGAAAACACTCCTGGGCGTTCCATGTTTCGGCTGTGGATTAAAAAGAGGAAGCGGGAGAAAATGACGAAAGGGAATGAATAAGAGGATTTAAGAAAAGGAGAAGAATAATGACATGGGAAAGACAATATGAAAACAAGTAGAAATCAGAGTAATAAAGGAGAGGAAAATGAGAGGAATAGGAAACGGAGGAAATTGAGACAGAAGAGGACGACGAGAGGAAGGAGGAAAAAAGAGAAGAAGAGGAGGAGAAAATGAAGAGACAAATAGAGGACAAGGAGAGGACGAAAGAGGAGGAAAATACTGTCGTGCTGAGGAAAAACGCCGTATGAACATTCGACGGTTGCAACATTTCAATCGATAAGACATGTATTTTTGACCACATTCATACATATTTTTCCTTGAAATTTCCAGATATTTTAAAGTAAATTGCGTACAAAATTGTCTAGTATATATTCGCAGTTTTCCCAGTAAATTCGGTTTTTATCGGAGGAATCTTGGCAACGACTGAAGGCTCATACGGCGTTTTTCCTCAGCACGGCAGAATAGAGAAGGATAAGGATAAAAGGAAGAGAGGTAGGACATAGGACATAGGACATAGGAAAATAAGGAAGAAATCAATACGCCAGTTTTACTCCCTGTTTCGCATATTATCCTCTAGTAATTACAAGCCGTTCTGTGCCATGCTAGGGAAATTTCCCCGCTACAAACAGAGACAATCCCCAAATAAGCGTATAGTGTTTCATTCATTCATTGGGCACGGAGCTGCTCCATCCGTCGCCGTTAGCGCCGCCACCGTTGTTAATAGACTCCGGAATCTTCCGCCGTGTCTGTGTCCGTTTCATTCAGAAATTCTGCCCGCCAAAACAGCGATTGTCGCGGAACGGTCGTCGCGGCCCGGCGCGGTTCGATTCCCGCTAAAAGGACGCGGATCCTTGGCGAATCCTCAAAAGCGGTTTCCCCACCCCACCGCACCGTCTTGTCCCTGCCTCCTCTACCTGTTGGATCCATGGATGCCGAGTTGAACCTTCATCCCCATCCCTCCTCGCTGAAAGGGGTGAGATGGAAAAGCACAGTAGGTATCACTACAATTTAAGCTAATATTCCGGCTGATCTTCCGGCCAAAGTATCACAAGCTCCATGCGACGTTTAAAAATTTCTGCCACCGTTTTTATTTTTACACAGAGAAATTGTTAAGCGAAGCTGTCCAAAAATTTCACTGAATTTTCTTTGTGCTGCCGATTAAATTCAGTGAAATTTTCAAACAGATTCAACCGACAATTTCTTTGTAAGAAAATAAATAAAAGCAAAAATGAACTGAATCCTTCGCAACATATTCTTTCGAACACTAGAGAGAAAAATCCCGTACACTTTTAAAATTCAATTTTTCCAGCCAACTAGATATGCCGATCAATGGAAATGGAAATAGAACGTTCCAATGGAATGATGTCTCCCAACTATTGTACCATCATTACCATCTTTAGTCAATCTTTAACTATTCTCTCAGCATCATGCATAAGCGGCTTGTCGTTAATAATTTGCAGTTAAAGTATAAATTACACAATGACGGTGGAACTGTGAAAAACATTTTAGGGGATACCACTATTCGACCACGTAGGAGCCCATATTGCCTACACTAAAAATTGAAGGCGAAATGAAATGGCGTTAGGGTCACATCTTCCCGATCGGTAAAAAACAATTTTTCGTATGTATACCGAGTTTAGTGTACCATTTCACGGTGATACCACTATTCGACCACGTAGGAGCCCATGTTGCCTGCACTAAAAATTGAAGGCGAACTGACAAGGCGTTTAAGTCACTTTGCCCGTTTGGTAAAAAGCTATTTTTGGTGTGCTGCGTTCCGAGTTATAAAGCGTGCTATTTCACGATGATACGAATCTTTGACCACGTAAGAGGTATTGTCGCTCGCACCTGTATTTTTCGAAGTTTTCCTCTTCAAAATATTCTTTTCTTAAATAATCATTTCATAATTTAGTGCACCAAATATTTATTTTAACGACTATATAGCTGATTTGGCTCGATTTCTGTCTGCTAAACGCGGTCCAATTTTAGTTGAAATTATTAATATATCGTCACCTTCCGGCCAAGGTATCACAAGCGCCATGCGAAATTTCAAAATTTCCGCCGTCATTTTATTTTTTCTTTGCAGAGAAATTTTTCAACGAAGCTGTCCGAATATCTCATTAAATTTTCTTTGCACCACCGATGAAATTCAGTGAAATTTTCGAGCAGCTTCAACCAACAATTTCTCAGTTCGAAAAAATAAAATGGCGTCGGGAATTTTGGAACCGTCACATGGCGCTTGTGAGACTTGGGCCGGAAGGTAACGATGTATACATTTCTTCACAAACTGCACTTTAGTTTTTGAACCCTCTGGCGGTATGAGCTGAAACTTGAAGGACAATTAAGCACAATTGAAGCACTAAATATTGGATCTATTTTCGGAGTTTGTGCTCCATGTTGGTCAGCCAACTTCTCGGAGCTTGCACTTATCTCGCTTCTCTTTCAAGCCCTTCACTTAAGGTGATTCGTCAAGCTCAAGTGACGTGGTCGAACTGGCATACGATACATCGCATCGATTAGGTCAAAAATCTCGACAGGTTTTGAATTTTTAGCAAAAAAAAAAAAAAAAAAAAAAAATGACGATAGCCCCTGCACATGAGTCTAAAGAATCATTCTAAACCCAAAAATTGACAAAATTCAAAGAAATGAAAGCAGAATAGTGTTTGGAAATAAACCGAGCATTCGATTCAGCTGTGAATTTCTGTGAGAAATTGTTATAGGAGTTTAAATCACTAAACAAGTTGTTCGGAATATGAAATTTAAAAATTTTAAAAAATTTACGAAAATTTAAAACTTTTAAAACAAACTTTAAAATCACTCACTTGCATAAACTTTTTCAATTTTTTTTTTTTTTGAAAAAAAAAAAAAACTTGAATAAGTTTGAAAACAAAAATTGAAATAGTTTATGCAAGTGAGTGATTTTAAAGTTTGTTTTAAATGTTTGTAAATTTTCGTAAATTTTTTAAATTTCACATATGGATTTCTGTATCGAATGCGATGTTTTCTTCCAAACAATATTCTGCTTTCATATCTCTGAATTTTGCCAATTTTGGGGTTAGGAATGATTTTTTAGGCTCATGCGCAGAGACTATCGTCATTATTTTCGCGAAAAATTCAAAATCTGCCAAAATTTTTGACCTTAATCGATGCGATATCGCATGCCACTTCGACCACGTCACTTGAGCTTGACGAATCACCTTAGAGAGATTAAAGAGAGACACGGCAACGTGGCGACAGTGGGGTAGGCTCAAGGTAGGCCCCACTTGTCCACGTTTTGGAGGGGGAGCGGGGGGAGGGGGCGAAGGTGAGGGCTCCTCCATCTCTCCGCGGCGGAGGTCGCCCCGCCACTCCATTTCAGTTCATCAGTCTGAGATTCGCCGCCGTTCAGCAACTGTCACACTTCCTCAGTTCCTCCGCGAAGTTCCTCTCGTTCCCATCTCGTGGTCATCTCATTTCTCTTCCGTCTCATCATTTCATACCGGTGTGATACTGATATCCTCGCGCATTTCGTCGATAATCCGATATGTTTGTGGTTCTTTGTGCGCTCGCTTCGGGAACCTCTTCGGACTACGAAATTGCCTGATCGATTTGGTCTCGCGATCTGTGATCGTGCTCTCGGATCTCGGATTTTCGCACGTTGATATGGTGAGTTTAAGTTTCAGTATTGTTCCCTATCTCAAAAGTGAATACACTCGCTTCTTCAGCAAGTATTTCCAATAGCTTCCTTTGTTTTTCACGATCTTTATAATCGTTTCTTGAGCTGAGCTTAAGTGGAGACGTAAGTACTAACTTACGCTCCGTCTTTTACCTTCATGAGTGCACGTCGTGATAAAATCTGTCACCATGCAACTTTACCCCTTGAAATTAAGTACCATCCTTTACCTAAATGTTACCTATTAAGATGTGACTTCTCCTTCAGCCTGACATAACTGCACATTGCAGATTACTAAACCGAGTCCTTTTGATATCCTCGTGGATTCAGAAACTTCAGTTTGCATATTTAGTAATGCCATTCCTTGCAGTCTTATTTTTGTTAAGAATAACAAGCGGGAACTTGATGGTTCCCTTTTACCTATATCTAGTTTATTTTACTGCCGTGCTAAGGAAAAACGCCGTATGAACCTCCAGGCGTTGCCAAATTTTCTTCGATTCAACAAGAATTCCCTGGTAAATTTTTCAATTTTTTTCTTTCAATTTTTCAGAGAATTTTGTTCTAAAGTTCATGACAATTTCAAGGAAAAAAATTATAACTTTCTTCTAAAATAAACATTTTATCAAAGGATATTTAGCAACTCTTGAATGTTCATACGGCGTTCTTCCTTAGCACCGCAGTTTAGTCTTCACTGAAGCATAGTGTAGGGCCGCTGTTCACATATCAGAAGCGCAACGTAGGAATATGTTAAAAAAATCTAAGTAGTTTTCGGAAAAATGGCAATATTGAGGTACAAATCTATAAGTGTATTTTCATCGACGCAATGAGAGACGCTAAAATTAAGTAAGGCGTTAGAGTAACGAGCAAACGCCCTTCACAAGTATCGCCTACACTACGAACACTAAGTGAATTTCAAGACAGCGCCTGGATGCAACTATACGAGCTCTGCGGATGTCCCGGTTGCATACGCACGCAGTTGAAGGCGTTTTATTTCTCCAGACACTCGCCACTTCACCCGTAGCGCGGGGTCGAGCTGTATCGGCTCGCTGGGGAGTCAAAATGCCTTCATTTCCGTACATATGCAACACGGACGTCCCCGGAGGCCAAATAGTTGCATCCAGGCGTTTTGTTGAAATCCGTTTCGTGTTCGCCGAATTTGGTCCTGATTGTGGACGCTTTTTTCCCCTTTTACTAAACATATGAACTCCGGTTTCACCTATATCATGCCGATGAAGTAAACTACCACGGATGTTCAACGCGACTGCGTCAATTTTCAGAAAAATGTATTACACCTAGCAGTCGCACCCGCGACTTGCTTACTTTTTCCGCTTAAAATAAAACTCAATTAAAGGTAACATAAAACTAAATTTGCCGTGATGTCCGGGCTAAAATTCAATATTACTCCTAAAAGGTTTTTGATGGTTTCATCTTAATCGAGCTTTATGTCCTAAATGGCTCCTGAAACTAATACGTGAGCTGGGATCACGCATTGATTCTTAAAAAAAGGGAAGTTTTCCAAGGGAAGGCTGACTGGAACGCGTTTAGCAGAGAGGGACCAAGCCACATCAGCTATTGCCAAATGGACGTATTTCTATCAAACGGCACTGTGTGCGTTATGACTTGAGCCATGTTATGCATATATTCTTATGGGTCTCAGGGCTCATGTCTTTATGCACACAGTTTTGTTTGGTAGAAATATGTCCAAATTCAACCGAGCAATTTTAGTTTTTTGCAAGAAAAGCGAGGATTCCTTTGAAGCTTTTTACGGAATTTGCTCTGTACCGTTCGGAATATTCTCTAAAATCTGCACAAAAATCCGCACTACCGTTTTCGAGTAAAAATTAAACCTTTCAATTTTTGGCAGTATAGTTAATGTGGCGTGGTTTCTTTCTGCCTAACGTGGTCCAATTTGAACCGTGGGGAGGGTATAAGTTACCCATGTATTCCCGAGTCCCATGCTATTTTATGCCTCGGAATTTTGCGTTGGCAATGTCGCAAATCGTGATACGCTCTTGAGGAGTTTCGCCATCCAATGATAATACGCCCGAGTTAAAGGTACGGATTTGGCGTTCTGCCGTGCTAAGGAAAAATGCCGTATGTCCATCCAAGAGTTGCCAAATTTCCTTAAATAAAATTTTTATTTTTGAGGAAAGTTATGATCATTCTTCCTTGAAATTTTCAGGAACTTTAGGTGAAATTGCAAACAACATTATATGAAAAATTGGAAAAAAATATTGATAAGTTTACCAGGAAATTCATGTTTTAGAAATGGGAACATGGCAACGCCTGAAGGTTCATACGGCGTTCTTCCTTAGCCAAGCAGATTTGGCGTTCCTCCCGTGCGAACTGTGGCGGGCCCTCAAGTTAACCTGAATCCGAATGAATGGAGAGATCCAAAGAACCTCGCGAAGATTTGATTAAGAAAGGGAACAAGAAGGCAACCCTCTGGCATACCCCATTGTGCGCCTGTTTCAGGGAGGGTTGCGAGGGTACGCCAATTCTGAAGGAATTCCGCGTAGCGCCTTTGTTCGGAGGGGCCCTATCAGTTTTCTCCCATTCAACGGCTTTCGAGGTTTTAACAGAGTGCATTAAAAAATTGAACTTGTGTAATCTGGAAACCGCTTTTTAATTCCCGTGTGACGCGATGGGATGATTGTTTTTCTGACCGGGATTCTGCGAGGATGCTGTGCGCTCCTTTTTGCAATCGAATTCTGGGAAGATCTAGATGAAGGGATCTGATTGATGGACTACTAATTTTTTTAGCGTCAAAAAACAGTGTTACGATGAAACTGCCAAAGTCCACATCTCTGTTTAAGGCGCTGCAGAACTCCTGTCAAATTTCAATTTTTTTCCTATGGAAAAATTAATTAAAATTTCAGTTAAAACGCGCTCCGGCATTTTGCCATTGGCCGGATATTTAGAGTGATCGGGGATTTTTTTCTATTTGCTTTTGAAAATTTCCGCGCGCAACATAAGTAAAAAAAAATCAAGTAAATGCCGACATTTTCTACGAAGATTTTTTTCGGTGTTATTTTGGCCAACAAATTCCTTTATTTCCCACAAATTTTCTCTCGGATCGCACAACCGGGCGGATTCCCTTAATTAACCCTCGGAAATCCCGGTCCATAAAATCTAATTCATCCATGGAACAGCTGAATCCTTCCCTTGGATCTATGTGCAGTGTAGATTTTCCTCTTCCACATTTTTAAGTGGAGTTGGGGCGCGGTCAGGGAATCGGATGAGTGGCGAGGTGTAAATGATCGATTTTCGATATTTCCCCCATTCGAAGCTATGATAAAGAATCGATTTTTTATGTTTTCGTTGCAAACACCCTGTCTATCGGTTCTTTTTTCGTAGGTTTAAATGGAAAATCAATCGATATATCGCATAGTCGGAAAGCTCGCAACTTCGCCGCGCGTTGCCACGGTGCACGGTGGATCTAGTCAATTAAAGAGTTCGGACATGAAATTTTTGGCTAAAACTACAAATTTTGGTGTTCATTGCGTCACATTTCAAATTGAAGGGGTGTTTTCTAGGAGACAATTTCACGAGGAAACCAATGGAACGAATTTCAGGCCTTCAAAATTTTGTATAAACGGAGTTATTAGCTATTCAAGTTTCCAAATTTTGTCCGACCACTCCTACTGACTCAATCCATTGTGCGGTGGTGGCGAGCAGCCGTTCACGTTGGGAAATACTCAACACGAATTCCTGGGCGCTTAGTTTTTGTTTTTATTGAGCAGCCGTCGTGTGTGTGAGTTGGGGGGAAGGGGGCAGGGGGGCGTTTTGAGTGGAGAACCACTTTCGTTGGTCGAGAGTGAAAACGAGCGGAGTGGAGCGGGCGCAGACGGAATTTTAAGAGAAAGTTGGACGGCGGCAAAGGCGAGCAGATGTCTGATTGCATGTATCGTATCGTTACGAAACCTGGCAAAAGTCGCCCGGCGCCCCCCTTACTTCATCCCCCCCCCCCCCGCATTCGGGGCCCGACACCCAGCTCTGCACCCCACGATCATGCTTGCGGGACGATTTGTTCGGAGTTGCGGCGATAAAATTCTGGGATTCAAGGTTGATGCTCAACTTTAACATCAGGGGCAGAGTTAAGAAATTTCGTGAAAGATTATAAGAAGGAATTTCATGAGGAAATTTCAAGAAATTTCATGGGGAAAAAAGAAATTTCATGAAATTTCTTGTGAAATTTCACGATATAGCGCATGTGCATATCATAGAGAAATCTCTCAATTGGAAAAAAAAACATTGGATCTAGAGTCCAGACTCTTGAAAACATTGACAAGAAAAAATACTCTTGATTCAATCAGATTTTTGCTTAAATCAAACGGAAATCCGCTCAAATTAAGAGGCTTGGTTCTCGATTTATGTAAAAATCCGATTGAATCAAGAGTATTTTTTCTTGTCGATGTTTTTAAGAGTCTGGACTCTAGATCCAATATGTTGTTTTTCCAGTGAGGGCTCCGAAAAAGGTGTTTTAAACTGGAAAGCCGGCAAAATTGTGATCATTCTTGCGAAACTGCAGTTTCTTATTGCTTAACGCATGATGATAAACATCATGCGTTTTACCGGAAAATCGCGGTAACCATCTCGAGTTTTTGCAAAATCACAGCAATTCATACGTACAGCGCCCTAAAAAAATTGTATTTTTTAAATTTCCGTGGGAAAAAGGGTTTTTAGAATGGGAAGGTTAAGAGTTTTCTGCGTCCCTGCACAAATTGTGTGCAATGCATTCGTGATACGATCGGTATACTTCAAATTCTAAATCTTCGGTGGAATACGTCAGAAAAATCGGAATTCAAGTATCTAGATCAAAGATGTCTTTGATGTAGATTCAATCATCAGGATGTTCGTGCCGAAAATCATCCTTTAAGATATCAAGCTATGGTAAAAAACTGTTTCCATTTTCAACCCATTCCAATGTGTAGAAATCGACGGTTGATTGGAAACAGGATTCTTACTTTGTTTCAAAATTTTGGGATATACTATTCCGCATGAATGTTCCTCAATGATTGATTTAAAAACTGAAATTTCTATTTTCCAAAATAATCCACCGATTGCTTAAAATTTGAAACACATAGGTCATACCCAGAATACACTGCGCAAAAACTCAAGATCCACCCATTACGAAATGCTTCCAGTGAGAACAGGAAGTTGTCTCCCGGTTATTTATGTTTTCCAGGGCAATGACCATTTTCATACACGCTTCAAACCTCGTTTTAGCATCTCCCTTGATAGAACAAGGACATCGCAGGACCTTCGTTAAGTTGGAAAGTCCCAAGAATTATCCTAGAAAAAAATCCTAGAATTTCGTTCCCGAATCTCAGTGGCCACCCCGAGTTGTGACGACTCATCACATGCCTATCTGATTCTCAGGATCAGTATCAGCGCCGAACGGTTCTTTCCCCCTCGAAGCGAAGAGTGTAAACATTCCTGAGGGAATAAATGTGAAGTAGTCCACCGATCTCAGTGTGCTATTTTCGTGCCCGATGACACAGGTAGAATCTGGGAGGCAGAAACATTCATACCTGCCAACCCTGAAATGATTAATCGAGTGTAGTTCTCCGAATCTACATTGGGGTAGGTTCTGGGAGAGGGGTCCGGGGTCAACTTCCACGTTGCTTCTCGCAACTCCACGCTGATGGCTATGCATCTGCGGTACCACAATTAGCAACCGACTGTGTCATCGGCATCGCTGGAACTTCGTGTTCTAAATACCATGCTGAGTCAGTGAAATAATCTCGTTTACGAGCTTGAACTTTTAAAGCTCTTTTTGCTTTTGAATTCCTTTTGACTGACCAACATTTCTTGCTCCTTTGTTGCAGCTGCACGCGTTCCATTCGGTGAAAATGCCCTCCATTCCAGTCTCCGAATAATCTCGGTAAGTTCTCAAATTCTAGTCCATCTCAGGCAAACTTATCAGCTCTTAAAAACTTGGGTGACATAGAAGGTTGACTATTTCAACGGGTGTGTTTGGGTATCTCAGTTTGCAGAGGACGTATTTCAGACCATGAATTTTTCGCGTGTTCCTTGTTAGGCACACAGATAGAAAAACTCGAAGTCCGATGCCTCTTAAATACTCTCTCTTCGTTTTTAAAGCCGCGCCTAGAATTGAATGTTTAAGCTTTTTCGGTCGGAACTACCAAGTTTGTGTTGAGAATGATGGGGCCTTTCCTCTACCCTACATATCGATGGCTATAGTCGGAAAATGCGCATATCCTTTTGCGGCGCACAGTGGAGCGAGTTAATCAAAGAAGTCGGACATGATATTTTTAACTAAAACTGCAATTTTTATTGTTTACCTCGTCAAATTTTAAACTTTAAAGGGTGCGTTCAGTAGAAAATTTCACGAGGAAACATATAGAACCACTTTTAAGAGTTTAAAGTTCTGTTTAAACGGAATTCTGAGATTTTAAAGTTTCTAAATTTTGTCCGACCTTCCCCATTGACTCGATCCACTGTGCGGCGTTACAAACCTGCGCTCATGTCTTACTTTTCCGAAAAACACTAATTATTCACCTAAAATTTTCTTGAAATTTTCTGTGAACGATCATACCTTTAAAAATATTTTCTTACCCTCTGAAAAAGGCACTGCAGATACCTAATTTCATTTTGAAAAGACCGCACAAATTCGGAGGGCATTGCAATGGATCCACGTATTTTTCGACTCTTACCATCGATATGACGGTTTTTTTCCGTACTTGCAATCACTAAATCAGCTTAGGTCTGATAATTCCCCGCAATCAGTCTATGTACGTATACATTCCCTCTTTTGCCTCCCAGTGAAAGCATTTTTATGGATTAAAAAGAACTTCGCGGTTCTTAAGGTCGACCGATCCACTTATCTCCTGTCTCATTTCAAAAACGCAATGCAAGTCATATTCAGCAACCCTTCGAAAAGAGGTTAGGCTCGTACACAGACTCTCTGGTGGTCGGTTCTTGAATCTTTATCGAATGAACTTTATCGATAGATCCCTATCTTGGCAATGCTATAAATCGATGAAGGTCATTCGATATCGATTCAACAATCGACTCGTGGTTATTATTCAATAATTCATAACTGTCGGCGTATTTCCCTATGTCTCTCACATCGCCGGAGTGAGAGCCGGTTTGTTTTAAGATGACAAGTGCTCTCATTCGTCGAGCAAGCGTACGAATGTTTTATCATGATTCGCTTACGTTTCGTAACTTCGTGGCGAGAGGACTGTTGCAGTACTCTGCCGTACTAAGGTAAAACGCCGTATGAACATTCAAGAGTTGCCAAATTTCCTCGAATGAAATGTCTATTTTTGTGAAAAATTATGAATATTTTTCCGTGAAATTTACAGACACTTTAGATCAAATTACAAACAAAATTACCTTAGAAATTGGCAGAAAAATATTCAAAACTTTTCCTGAGAATTAGTGATTTGTCAGAGGGAATTTGGCAACGTCTGAAAACTCATACGACGTTTTTCCTTAGCGCGGCAGTATTCTGGCTTAGTTTAAATGCGAATAATTATGATCGATCGATCCGAGGTATTGCGTTCGGCTAGGGCACGTTGTTGCCCCTGCGGGTTTAGTTAGTCGACCAAGAGGGCACTAGGGCCAGTAACTGAGCATTCATTGGTCGCGGGACGATTTCTGAGGAGAATCTTCCCCTGAAGATCTAGGTGCGTTCTACTGATGATGTGATTGCTAGATTTTCTTATGGCTCATTTTAAAAGTAAACGGAGGAAAAGTTTCTGTTGCAATGATAAACATTCTAGTCGTTATTCCTGGACGAGCATTTTAGTCGGGTCAACAAGAAATCTACTTGTTTCTAATGGTATCTGTCAATTCAGATGTCCCGTCACTTCAAGAGATTTCCCGTTGACTCAACAAGAATTGGACTGAGTAAAGCAGAAAAGAACCAACCCACATTTTGGGAAAATTGAGTTATGAGTGGTTTTGAACTCAACCACTGCTCCACTATCTATCGCCAAAAATTCAAAGTTTTTGTTGGAGCAAATTTTGCAGAAATTGAACTTAAAGTTTATCTTTTACATTGAGTCTTATGCAGGAGATGAACTTTAAACCTCTTTTTTTGGTTCGATCTCGATGTGGCTTGGTTCCTTTCTGTTTAACTCCGTCCAATTCTCGTCTGCATATTGTTTGCAAGAGCATTTTCCTCCTTGATATTTTAACTAGGATTTCAGGTGGGAGAAAATGGACTGCGTTTTGCCATCTCGAACGTGCAATTGCTAGCTAATTTTAGAAAAGTAATTTGTTCCACTACTTTCCTCAGCTGATATTCGTTTTTATAAATGAGTCAGATATAGTTTCCCACCCTTTAAATGCAGCCCAAATGTTCGTCTGTGAAAGACGTTTCTTAAGTGAATTTTGGGACGGGATAGACATCAAAATTTGAAATTTTAGCCAACAATTTCTTATATCCGACCCTCTCTATTGGCTCGTTCCACTGTGAGCCGTGGAGGCTCACAATCAGATCATCCATAATGCATTTCGGAGATTCCATTCAATCCTGCGAACTTGTGAAAGACTCCTTTATATAAGTTTTGGCGAGCGTATACATGCGTCTTATAATGAGCTGGATAGGGTTTGAATCGATATGTATGTTGAAAATAATCGAGGAGCTTCTTGCATAACGACCCGCGGCGCGAGTCTGTAACTATACACCTGGTACCTTGCGTAATTTTTCGACGTCTACCAACCCCCTCCCGGAAGACTCGTCCCTTCTGGCCTCCCCCTCTAGCCCGTTTTCGCCCCTGCGGGATTCATCTCCCACCTGGATATCCACCTGATATCGAGAGCCGTATAATGTTCTCCCGCGAAGTTCCTCTATTCCGTTAAGCAAGGAAACGAACACTGAAAAAAACACATTGGATCTAGAGTCCAGACTCTTGAAAACATTGACAAGAAAAAATTTTCTTGATTCAATCAGATTAAAGCTTAAATCATGAGGAAATCCGCTCAAATTAAGAGGCTTGATTCTTGAATTAAGCTAAAATCTGATTGAATCAAGAGTATTTTTTCTTGTCGATGTTTTTAGGAGTCTGGACTCTAGATCCAATGTGGTTTTTCCCCAGTGAAGACTGCTAATTTTTTCGAAAACGGAACAAGTTCATTTTTAGATTTGGCCTTGTTCTTGTAGGCATTTTTATCAGGCGATCATTTCTTGAAGATTGGGGTAATGTTTCTTAGCATAATTGACATTTGTTCCGGCCAAAATATTTTTTTTTCTTCTTTTTTTCACCCATGCATGAGCAGACTAAATTTTATTTTAAGAAACTACTATATTTCAAGCTCATTCAAGAAAAAACACGTGTTTCATTAATTTCCCCATCGATATAGCCGCTTTGATGATTGAACTAAAAATTGTAGTTCCTGATCGCAAAATGTATGCCGGTTTGGTTCTACCATTTCTATGCTAAAACTTCGAAATATTTGGTCCGCACCAATAATGCTAAAAGAAGCTTATTGTAAAATTCCCGACGACCATCTTTCAGTAAATCAAGTTTTTTTTCGGTCTAGGTAATTTTGAAAAATTTCAAAATTCAAGGGGGAGATTCTCACCCCTTCCCTCCCTCCCCTCCCCTCGGCCTCAAAAATTGAATCTCTATCAGTTTCTTTTTATTTATTCGGTTGCGACTTGAAAATTGGTGCGCATCCAACGGTGTTATAATCTTTAGTTCGTCAAAAAGTAGACGTTCGCCCTTTTGATCGCGAAATACATTTCATTTCATTCCTTGAAACTGTTCGTCCCGAACTTATTCGGCGAACCGACGGCTTCTCTGTCGACGCGCGGCGCGCGCGGCGGCGATCGCACGCCGCCGACCGGAAATGCCTCACTTGACCTCCTTAATCACTAACCGGCCGACTTGACCATTTGATACGAGATTCGGGATTGATCATCGCAACCGCAGCAGTTTCAGCAACCTGCCCCCAAATTATACCCAACTCCAACGCCCGCGATCTCTTTGACCCTTGCCCGCGCCAGGTGGCCCGAAATCAGTGGTGTGGCGTGCTTTGCGATATATCGATTGATCTGCCATTTAAACCTATGGTAAAGGATCGATTAACAGGATCTTCGCAGCAAACACCTCAATAATCGATTCTTTACCATAGCTTCAAATGGAAAAATATCGATAATCGATCATTCACGCCTCGCCTCTGCCCGAAATTCACACGACTCGCACGTCCAGAGATTGCAAGTCCTTGTTTTCGCCACAGGTGAATTGCCCAGCGTTAAAACCGCACATCTTCGTTAATTGGTGGATATTACAATACATGCATTCTTATGGAACTGAGGGCTCATCTACCCTTCCAGTTAGGTCCTTGTTACCGTCGGCACCCACGCGTGAGCGTGAGAACGCGAAGTTCATGGCTCCGCCCAATCAAATCGGCACACACGTTTCGTTTCGGAGAAACTGACAACACCTAATTATTATACCTGTTCCAGTTCTCGCCCCACGAACAATTCATGATATCGGTTTTTTTCGGAGGGATTCTCACAATTTTTCCGCGGCCGGCAGATGTGAAGTTGGTCCATTTAAATTGAAATTGGCATCGCTGACCTTTTTGTCTCCTCCGGCCCAACCTATCGGATTTAATGTGGGCCTGTCACTACCTTATCAGACATTGTTTCGCGGTCGTGCCCTTTTACAAAACTGGCACACAGTGGGTCGAGGCAATCAGAGAGGTTGGACCAAAAATCGTTGACAAAAACTGCAAATTTTGATGTTTACTTCGTCATATTTTAATTTTTGAGGGGTGCTTCCAGAAGGAAATTTCACGAAAAAGCCAATGGAACCACTTATAGAACCCCAAAGTTTCGTATGAACGGAGTTTCAAGCGTTTAAAATTTCCAAATTTTGTCCGAACTCTCCCGTTGACTCGATCCATTGTGCGGCATCGAGGATTTTGGGGATTGTTCTGCTTCGTATCGATGATCGAACCAGTGGCGTGGCGTGCTTTGCGATATATCGAAGGATCTACCATTTAAAACTATGGAAAAGGATCGATAGACAGGGTGTTCTCAGTGAACACCTTTATAATCGATTCTTTACCCTAAGTTTAAATTACATATCAATCGATACATCGCAATTCACGCCACGCCACTGGATCGAACGGAGGCTCCTGCGGTCTTTTCTAAATTTTTCTGTAATGAATTTCCTCGAGCGTTTACATTATCCAGTCGTGACCGAAACATTTTAGATTTCTTCCTTGAGTATATTTTCAGAAATACTCACCATTTAACTTTCTGTACCGCGTTTTGTCCTGTTGGCGCGGTATCGATGAAGGGCTGAAACTAGAAGTTCGTTATGGTGCATAACAGCTTAACGGGTCGCATTAAACGCCCTTAAACACGATCTGGTGGCTTACTCTGCCGCCGACTAACTGGAGGAACGTGTCCAAAGCTTTGCAGAGGCACTTTTGGGTTCCCAGTCTCGCAGCTGAACATTACTTCCGACGTTCTGAGCGGCTAAGTGCAAACATTTGAGGAGCTTTCATGCGTGCCTTGTGGTAAAAAAGTTGCCAAGTGTACAATTAGGTTCCTTAAGTCTTGAGAAGTCCCCAGATATGGGGGCGCTGGCCGTTGGAGTCCATCGACCAACGGCCAATGAAGCGTTCCGGTGTTCCTTCCCGAAAATTAGGGCAAAGCTAGCGGGGCTGATTGCTTAATCCATAGTTCGACGTTGAGCGATCAAAATCCTGATGTATCTACCGCTTGAAGTCGATTAAGAAATGTATAGACTTAAGAACGAGGATTATTTCTCTGCAGTTACCTATATTAGGGTTAATACTCTGTAGTTACCTATCTCACTAATAAAGAAAAAAAAGAAGAAGAAGAAGAAGAAGACTTAAGAACGCAAATCCCCGAGAAATCCTACACTAACTTCATTATTTCCCTGTTCAGTCCGAAAGAACAAGCTGTCCGTCTCAGCCGAAAGGATCACTCCATTTTTCCTTTGCTTTCTTTGTCAATTGCACTGTCTACCTATCAATCCGATAACCAGTCTGCGAATGGATAACAATTTTTACGGCAAAAGAAGATTTGGAAAGTTCCATAAGACTCAAAAAACTCTCAAAAACGTGGGTCAATTTCAAGCTCCGTTCGGTCGAAACGGGTAGTTCTGAAGTGGTTATAAGTGTCCGTCAAAGTGCGGAATCTGACCGAGCGTTTTTCGACACTTCGCTAACAACGGCGGCTCGGGGGAGGAGGGGGGGGGGGCGCCTACCAGTTAGGAGCAGATTGCGAAACGGTTTTACATTGAGGCAACATTTTTATAGCTTGTGATCAACACGGTCGTTTGCGTCACGTTTCGGTTTCTTTTTCGGCATCAGCGCCCAAACCACCGCCGTCTGGGCTTCGGACAGGCCGCGGGAGTGGGGGGACATCGCAGCAGGGTCAGCATTCGTGCCAAGTCCAGACGCGGCTATTGTATTGGAACGATTTTTATAGGATCTTTAAAATTGAACACTATGTGGATTGCATTTTGCAAAAAGGAACCACTAGCATTGCAATGATGCTAAGATTGTGCAACTTCATCTTTTGCAATAAAATAGCGAAAATCGTGAAAAACTATGAAATTTAGATGGTAATTTTCGTCTTAAATTTACAGTTTTTAGCGAGTAAAATAGAAACTATGAATGGAAAATCGGGTTTTTCCTCCAAGACAAAAGAATTTGCACAATCTTAGCAACAAAGCAAAGCTAGTGGTTCCTTTTTGCAAAATGCAATCCATGTGTGGTGTAAAATTTGAGTTACCAGAACCGAAAAATGTCGGTGTTCAACATTAGTAGAACTTTTTTCTCCGCGTGTTAAGAGCCAAAGCACAAGAAAGTTGGCCGAGGTTTTAGTGTATGGGTACCGCGCTTGGACAAGAAAAAAAAAACTGAGAAAAAAGGGGGAAAAATTTCAAACAGATAGGCGCGGAATCAAATCATTAACGGATACAAGAGGGAGGGAGAATAGGGGGTTAACGCCTCCCTCCCTCTTAGTCATAAAAAAAGGAGTAAGAGAAAAGGAACGGAAATCATGACGAAATTGACCTAAAACTGCATGTTAGATGCTTTAAAATTTCCATAATTGTTTGGGAGAAGCCCCCCGGACCTTCTTACGCCCCCACCTCGCCGTTTGAAGTAGATCAAGCAGTCCTCGGAAGGACTCACAGACCCTAGGATAACGAAAAACATGGCTGATTTGCGGAATGACGCTGATTTCTCGTAACGGTAGTGGTTGAGGCCCAAAACACGCGATTGCACTGAAAAAAAAATCTCGGTGTAATTACCAAGAAAAGGGTTAAATGACCAAGAATTCAGGGTTCTATTTGATCCCAGTTTTTTCTTTGGTAAAATTACCATTTATGGAATTGGTAATTTTACCGAGAAATCTCGGTAAAATTATTGACTTTCTCGGTAATTTTACTGGACCCGGTAAAAACACCATAATATTTTTTATCGACTATGGTAGAATTACCGAGATAAAATGGCAAAGTTACCGGGTATTGATTACCAATAAAAGTGGTATTCTTACCTGGAAAAACAGTCAAAATACCGGTTTTTAGGTAAGCTTACCAGTCTGTCTTGGTAAAATTACCAATAATTGGTAAAAAAAGTGAGATGGTAAAGGTACCAACGGACCGTGGTAAAAACGCCGAGAATTTTTTTTCAGTGTGAACCAAAATCCCACAGGACGCGCGTGAATGGGACTTGGGAACGGAACGGAGATCGGATAAGGAAATGTGTATCTCCCAGCGAGAGTGCTCCCGTCATCGAAAGCATGTAACTTAATCAGCAGGGTTCTTATTCAAATTAAGCGGCTGAATTACCTAACGCAGCGTCCAGACTAGACGAGGATGTCTTCTAAGCCTCTGGTCAAGGCACGCGTCAGGCGTCGCGTCGCACAGTGGATCGAGTCGATGAGAGAAGTCGGACCAATTGGACGTATTTCTATCAAACAGACCTATGTGGAGGTGAGAAATATGGGGTATGCTCGTTAGTTCTCTGGCCATAAGAGTGAATGAGAATATTAAAGCGCCAGTGACGTCAGCGGCAATGAAAAAGCCTCAGCGCAACGTCGTCGTCTTCGTCGGGGGGCATTAACTCATGAGCCCTGTCCACAAGGCTCTCTTGCCATGCCCGCGGCTCATGAGTTCCGCACTCAGCTGCACATAGGTCTCTTTGATAGAATGCAATATCCCGCTTTGCCAATTCTTCAAAAGGAACCACGCCCACTGACCACATTGCTTCTTATCCAGATTTCTAGAGCACACCCCATATTTCTCACCTCCACATAGGTCTGTTTGGTAGAAATACGTCCAATTTTGGAAACTTTGGAAGCTTATACAGGGTTATTCAAAAGTCACGCACCACTGGCCATAACTGCAGTTCTAATTATGATATCGATTTGCGGTTTAAAACGTTTTTCCTCATATCGAGGGGGAAACTTTTTTAGGTGCTTTCCAGTTTTTGATCTCCTCGGAGAGAAGGGGGCGGGGGGCAACTCAAAAATTTCAAATGGCCGCCCCCCTCATGGCCAGTGGTGCGTGACTTTTGAATAACCCTGTATCTCGCTCCGTACACAATTTTGAGGTTCCAAAAGTGGTTCCATTGCAGGCTGTCCACAAGTCCGGAAAGTCCGGAAAAAGTACTAATTTTTGCCGGGCGGTCCGGAAGTACTGATAAAGAGCGGAAGTCCGCAAGACGGCATACGTCGCTTTCATTCTTTTGTCATTTATGTCGCAATTTGAGCGGGAAATTCAATTTCTTTAAATTTGCCGAATTTCGTCAATTGGAGGTACTGAGTTTTTCTGTGGATGAGGTACTGAATTTCTTGGGAATGCACTGAAAAAGTACCGTATAAGTACTGATTTTTGGCCAGCCTGTTTTTGTAGACACCCTGCATTGGTTTCCTAGTGAAATTTTCTGTTATAAACATCCCTTACAATTCATAATACATTAAAATTTGCAGTTTTAGTCTAAAATTTCATGTCCGACTTGTCTGATTGACTCAATCCACTGTGCGTCGGTGTGCGAGATGGTGGTTGGTGTGAGTGTGCCGCGACGCCCGGTTGTGCTTTCACTTTCTCCCATCGACCGTCGTCGTCGTCGTAATTGTTCCAAGCTCCTTCATCCGCAGTGCCCTGTTGCCTGTCCTCTTAGTCCACGCAAAATTTTACCGCACAAGATAACCTACACAAACTAGATCTTACGCGCATTTGGGAAGAGGTCGTCAATTACGGGGGCGGAGAGTCCGGGATCTAGGTTCTTCTATGGAGGGTGAAAGGGTGAACAGAGACCTGACGTGTTGGAGGGAGAGTTCAGAAAATCGGGGAAGTGCCTGCAAGCTGATCATACACGCACTGATAACAAAATTCCGGCCGTGGAAGTCGTACTTACGGGCTATGTAGACATACCGTCTGCGTTCCGGGCGCAGAGGCAGAGACTGAAAGTTCCGGGCGTAGCACCCGAAGCAATCGGAGCCACGGCTCTAGCACCCGTAACTTTCGGGCTCTGAGCCCGGAACGGACGGTATGTCTATATAGCCCCAACTTATTTTTTCATACGATAGATTAGGGGGGAAAGGGACGATCCGATTGGTGTAAGCTGTGGTTGCAATGAACAAAATTGCAATGATGTGGGGTGGAGAAATAGATTGACTAGCATCTCCTACAGTAAGTCCATCATTAGTCTAGTCTATCGCTGTGTTCAAGCGATTTAGGCTGACATTCAGGCTGATTATTGAATGCTGATGCAAATCAAGCAAACTACGGGATGATTCACCCCTCGAGTCATCCCGGCTTTTATCAGGAAATATATTCGAGGTAAGGGAATTTGCGCGACATTGGAGCGCCTTCAAATCCTGATGATACTCTCCGCTTTGCCATGCGGTTAGTTTAGTTGCCTGGCACTTTGATTTGGGATTTGAAGGCGAGCAGAATAATATTCTGCACCAATTTGATTCGTCATACACTTACTCTTAATTCATTTCCTTATTTCAGTTAATGTATCATTGAATTAATGAATTTTTTCTTTTGCTTGTTTCAGGAAGGCCTCATAGTGTAATATTTAGGAAGCTCCATGGTTCAAGTGCATATTACAAGGTAAGAATCATATGTTTTCGTAGTATTTCTTTTTTCTTAGTGAATGTTAAACCGGGCCCATGGAGTATTGTAGATACGTTCTTCCGGTTCGTTATTCAGACATTCTTAAGCTTTAATCGTTATTCTTCTAAACGGTTAAGTTTTTCATTCATCCCTCAGTGTAATATGTTTTTTCATAAGTTTTCAACTCGGAAGTTCTTGAAAACACACCTTTTTTGACTCGGTAAGGCGTAAGTGAACTCGTCGAAGATCCTTATATTTTGACGTAGGTCAGCGACAAAATGGTCGCATTAAAATCAAAAGGAGTTGCATCTATTTTGACATGAACCCTGAGATCCATGAGAATACGAGGAAGACGGGGCTCATGTCATAATGGATGTAGTTCTTTTTTATTCAAATACGTCCTAACATAGTTTGGCTTGAAACCGCTGCTTTAGGAAATCAACGCACTGGCAACGTTTCACGAGTGTATATCGGTGATGGGTATCCGGTTAGTTCAGCCGGACTTTCATCCGAATGACGTCATCGAGGTGACGTCATACGACACGTGGAGGACAATTTCACCGCGACGTCGCGTCGCGACGCGTGGTTGGGTGCCCTTTTCAGCCGTCCGGAGCACCGAACTGAGATGCCAGGTCTCGTTTTTATGATGTCGCCCGGGCCTTTAATCGACGCACAATGGATCGAGTCAATTATAGAGGTCGGACATGAATTTTTTTATTAAAACTACAAATTTTGATGTTTATTTCGTCTTATTTTAAATTTTAAGGGGTGCTCCTACGAGAAAATTTTACGAGGAAACCAGTGGAACCACTCTAGAACCTCTAGGTTTTGTATAAACAGAGTTATAAGCTTTTAAAGTTTCCTAATGTTGTTCGACTTCTCCTATTGACTCGATCCACTGTGCGGCTGAAAAATTAGCTCTCAAATTCCAATGTTTAAGCATCAAAAATTCAGTTTGAGCTTTCTTTCCGCCATTAGGATATCCATGTAATTTCGGAACTTCAAACACGTATTTCTCAACACAGTAAAAACTGCATTGATGCGCCTTGTCCTCTGAGCCCCATGATTGGCTCTTTTTCGTAATAGTTGCGTTATTTTCCAGAAATTTCAAGCAAAACCAGTAATTTTGCAAAATTGGACTCATATTTGGACGTATTTCTATCAAACGGAACTATGTGCATTAAGACATGAGCCCTGAGACCCACAAAAATACATGCATAACAGGGCTCACGTCATAATGTACATAGTTCTGTTTGATAGAAATGCGTCCATTTTTTACCTACTTCCACTATAGATCCATCCACCTAAACAATCATTGTTTGAAATCGGGATCCTATTCGATACGTAACGCTGAAGAAGGAAAGATGCTCCGAGGTTAGGTTGCGTGTTGGCGTTACGCCTTGACGGACGTCGCGACGTCGGCGGTGGCTGCGGAGCGTCGGTTTTTTAGGCGTCTGCCGGCTGGTGGCCTGGCCTCGCGGAATCCGTGTCAATGTTTTCGACAATACCCGAGCACCTCACCGTGTTCAGCCTGTGTCCCCATGCCACCTGCGGGTATCCTCGTTTCGCCGGCTCCCGGCTCGCCGTTGCTCAATGTCTTCGTTTTTCGGCTGCCACCACGACAAGGATTCGCGCGATATCTTACATCTCTCGACGGTGAAAGAAAAAACAAAAAAACAAAAAAAAAAAATAAATAAAATAAACCAGAGGTAAAGGAAGAAAAAAATTGGCTGCAGAGGTTCAAAAAGTTTACCCGATCTTTCGATCCGCAGATCGCGGTGGACGTAATTAAAAGCAGATCTTGAGTCATGAGGTAATTTTCAGGAAGAATGATTTTTGAGCTCCTTGCAGCGATTGAAAATTCCGCAAATCGTGCGTGTTGCCGTAAAATCCAGAGTTTTCCGCGGGAAAAAATGAAAATCTGCGTCGTAACCCTCGCCCTCTCCCCCTAGAGTGTCATGTAAATTGCAGCAGTGAGTTCGAAAAGCAGACATCACTCAAGTACGAATAGATGCATCTCGGCGCCAGCCCTAACTAACCGAAGCAAAGGCGGTAGCTAGACATTTGACCCAATTTTTTTCACCCGATACCTAGTTTGGTCAACCAATTTGATCCAAGTCATACTCAGGCTGTGTTGCTCACGTCGTCCTTTAAGCACCGCCATAAATAAGACTTGCGGAATCAACACAACATGGGAACAGGGCAAGGGAAAGGTCGTGTGCTGATGACGGCGCAGGGATACAACTATTCGTGCTTGATGGATGTCCGTGTTGCATCTGCAAAATTGAAGGCGCTATGGTACGGGCCGTGAGCTCGTGATGCTTCGCCCTATGCTGCCAATGAATTGTCGCTCTCATTCGCGAGGGAACTTAAAAAAATCAGACCCAAATACGTCTCTCCTGTCATCGGTTGTGTTGATATTTGAATCAGTGAGTTCGATAACACACCAACTCTGAAAAAAAAATTGTTCAGGAAACACCTAAAACTGCGCAGCGGGCGAAGAAGTTAGTTTAAGAAAAACCTTTTTGGTGCCAAAGGACAAGTACTCAGAGACTTTGTAAAGCACCAAGTTGAAATCGATACACCATGTTTGATGATAGAGAATTAAGCGTTTAACGATTTCCAAGTTGGTGTGTTTGCGTTCTCACCGACTTTCAGATACTGATTTTTCATAGTCTGCCCTGGAAAATGTATATTTTTCGACCTGAATAACGCTTGAATATTTATATAACTTGTTGGTAAAAAGTATACTAAACCGGAAAAAGAAAACCGCAAAATCAGATGGTCACCCGTTTCCCTTGAAATGGCCAAAAATTGGTATTTGCAATGAAATACTTCGATTTTTCCCTTTTCCCGTCGCTGTTTCGAGAACTTCTGATTACAATTTCGAAATTTCCTTTTGCGTGCAGATGCTCCTATCCACGAGTGTTACTAAACCGTAAAAAACCCAAGTTGGTGTGTTTTCGAACTCACTGATTCATTTACGGTTGGTCTATAAATGACCTCTTTTCAATGGGAAACCAGAGAATCCCATGAAGTTCCCTTAGCTTTGGAAGGGCTTAAAATTACAGTGAGAAACAGAAGACTTATTTACTGTTGCAAAAGGGACTGTGTACGAATTAATTCGACTTAAAAGAGCTATGAAGCACGCAAATCCAATGCTTATAAGTGTTTTTAACATAACAGTCGGACGGAGTTCTTGCACAAGTCAGAAATTTGCGATTTAAGTACTGACTCCCATCCATGGTGCCACAGATTTTCTTCTGAAACGTATAAAAAGTGAAAATCGAAAAAAACCCGAGTTGATGTGTTTTCGAACTCACTGATTCAATTATGGACGACCCCCTAGGGCTGCTAAGCGCCCAAAATCTAGTTAAATTCTAAGACCCATCCCGTCCCTGGAGTACTTTTTTCCGTGTACGCGTGGTCATGGAACGACGTCGCGTCGCGGCGCGTTAACGTGTGACGGCGAAGCTCACCGAGGCGCATCCGAGCGCGTCGCGCCGGAGCGTCACGCACACCAACGCAATGGAGACATCTTGATTACCGTGTTTACGTATCTATTCGTCGGACTCAATTTACGCCGCACGGACGCATCTCCATAGATGGTTCCGGCGATGACGTCACTCTCTCGATAGAGCATGACAGGATACTCTCGCTTCTAATGTGCTAATTAGCTTAATGCCTTTTAATAATTCCCCCGGCAAGTGTAATCTGGATCTCATCCGAAGATTTAGTATTCCCACGGTAATTAATAAGGATAGTTACTCACCGTGCTGCGAAAAAAAGGTGCCGCGTGAGCCTTCAGACGGCCGAATTTTCTTTTATAAAATGCGAAGTCTCAGGGAAACTTATGTACTGCAGATGCTCAGAAACGATTGTACGTCATTAATTCGGAAATAATTACGGTTAGTTGGGTGCTTAGTACATTTTATTCACAGGTGCCTCAACACTACATGGTCATTAACACCTTTGGAAAGAGAGATCAACAAAAGTGAACAAGAAAGAATTAAATGAGACAAGGAGGGGATAAATTAAATATTGAGATTAAATTGTTTAAAAAAGGGAAGGATTCAATGAAAAAAATCGAAATTATGGTATTGACTTCAAACCCATTCCATCATGAAGTCATTTTTATTATCAAAGCGATTGACAAAAGGAAAATTAAGTGATCCGATTAGTCAATTCGGGTGGTTCTCATTGACCAAGGAGGAAACGATGGACTCACGACGGGATCTCTCGTGGGTTGCGCAAGTTCATTTATTCCTATACTTACCTTCTTTGTCCATTTCAACCACCCGCTTCAACCAATAGGACCGCACCATTCTCCATATGTCTAATGTGTGTGTTGCTTTGTCTATAAAGTTCAATAATCAGCCCGCTGAGCATGGAAGCTCTTTAAATTTCAGCATCTCGTCCTTTCTGCGGTGGAAGGATTTCGGAGCAAAAAACAACCCATTCGACGGTTGGGCGACCTTCTCCGCAACCTTGGCCCGGAAACGTAACCGCAAAAACTTGCGACCAAATGTTACCAGTCTTTTTAATACGCAACGAAATGCCGACAGATGGTACTTACGGTTAGCATTCCCCGTCTCGCGAAAGTTTTCAAGACAAAAGAAGTTAAGTAAGACGGGAAGCTATGTTGTCAGCAATCTCTTCGCACCAATCGTTTTTATTCTCTCTCGTAGAGGTTCGTATGTTATTAGAACGGATGTTCTCATAAGTTTTTTTTTTTATTCGTGTCTCCGTTTCGAACCAAGTGTATCGACAGACCAAATTGGGTCCTCGCTCGTGTCCTGAATTCGTCTTTTGGTGGTTCAAATAAATGACAAACGAAACATTTCCAAATCCGTCCATGCACGGATGCATTGCAGTCTTTGCTTTGCAATTTAAAAAATGTGAAATTCGTAGATCCATGGTAATTCAATTTTTTTTTTAAGAGTACTTCGATGATTTTACACTGATTTTATGGTCACCTCATCCTTACAATCTCTGATATCGCCATTGATCTGTTTTCGATAGTGCGGTGATATGGGTAAAGCAAAGGGCAAGGAACATGCCCTTCACGTTGCCTGTCCCTGTTTGCATATTTGCGTCTCCCTTTCACTGAGACTGAAAGAGGGTTTTTTTTTTTTTTTTTTTTTTTTTTTTTTTTTTTTTTTTTTTAAGAAGTTCCTGTTAAATCATTTTTTTTCGTTCTGTTTTTTCTAGGTACTAAGGCGTTTTTTTTTCTCTTTTTGTTCCAGTTGATTTTTCTATCCTGCCTGATAGCTGGTTTTTGGAGATGTCGTGTTTGCGGCCCTGTTGACTTTTCTTTGCTTTCGTTTCGATTTTTCTTGTCGCCATTGTTTTTGTTCGGAAGTGGGACCTTTCGTATATAAAACTTTTGCACACAGTTTTGCATCCGCGGGGAGTTTGCCCCTCAGGTTGTCGTTGGCCACTACGGTCGACGCCTACTCGGTTTTCGTGACGTCGTATTCTGCTCTTATTACCGCCCGGAGGCCAACCCGGTCACCGATGACCCTTCTGGGGTCCTTTTTTAATTGAGGTAGACTTATTCTCTGCGATGCAAGTTTTTGATGGAGAATTGATCACAATCAACGGAACATGTTACCATGGGGGCCTTGTTTTCATTGAGGTAGCCTTATTCTCTGCGATGGTAGTTTTTGATGGAGAATTGATCACAATCAACGGAACATGTTGCCATATGAGGGAAGAACCATGCCCTGCAGGTTGCTGGTCTCAGTAGGTATAAAATGCGGGTGCTAGGGTCAAATAGAATTGCGCGACCTGCGTTCCAACCACTGTTTCTTTGCATTATTGTGAAACTTGCCGGCGGAGGGTCAGAATTATTGTGAACGCGTTTCACAATAATTTATTCAGACTCCTCCAGAGTTTTGAGTTCCAGTAATAAATTGCAAGTCCTAAATTTTTATTAAAAATCATATAATATGGTGGATGGTGGGACGTTGTTTATTTAAAAAAAAAAGTATAAAATGCGGGTGCTAGGTGGCAAATAGAAAAGAGGGACGAGTGTATTTAGGAGTAACCCTTTTTTCTATTTGACCCTAGCACCCGCATTTTATACCTACTGGTCTCTCTTTGCCTATTTGCGTCTCCCATTCACCGAGACCGAAGGAGGTTGGTTTTCTATTCCTTTTTTTTTTCGTCCAGAGTCCAACCCGATCACCGATGACCCTTCTGGGGTCCTTGTCTTCATAGAAGTTGACTTGTTTTCCGCGATACAAGTTTGTGATGGCGAACCAATCGGAATCAACGGAACCCACTATTATGGTCTCTCTTTGCCTATTTGCGTCTCCCATTCACCGAGACCGAAGGAGGTTGGTTTTCTATTCCTTTTTTTTTCGTCCAGAGTCCAACCCGATCACCGATGATCCTTCTGGGGTCCTTGTCTTCATAGAAGTTGACTTGTTTTCCGCGATACAAGTTTGTGATGGCGAACCAATCGGAATCAACGGAACCTACTATTATGGTCTCTCTTTGCCTATTTGCGTCTCCCATTCACCGAGACCGAAGGAGGTTGGTTTTCTATTCCTTTTTTTTCGTCCAGAGTCCAACCCGATCACCGATGACCCTTCTGGGGTCCTTATCTTCATAGAAGTTGACTTGTTTTCCGCGATAAAAGTTTGTGATGGCGAATCAATCGGAATGAACGGAACCTACCATTATCTGAAAGAAGGACCACGCCCTGCAGGTTGCTGGTCCTCTCGTTAACATAAAACGAGAACTGTCGATTACAAGGAGCGCTAAGATGCATTAAACTAACCTAGTGTCAATACAATGAGAGCTTCTTCACCGTCTAGTCACCTCTCCTCCATCTAGTTACTTTTGTAAAAAAATTTAGTAAGACGCTAATAATAGGCCGATTTTCTACACCATTTGGCATTTCTTATATTCTACGCTTTCAATCAAGCAATTCTCAAAGTGTCTTATCAATTGTGATTGAACGACTGTCATCATTGCACTTCATACGTGGTTTTGGCTTGGCGGTGGCGATGTGACTGCTTAGATACACGGTCGCGTGGTCTAATCAGCTTCTATGCCGCCGTTTAGCCCTTAAACCACATAGCAACAACATTATCTTGTATATTTTTCATCTTTAGGGGCAGGAGGGATAAACAATAATTAGTAAAAACGTTTCTTTAAGTGTTTATTTACTTGTACATAATCAATATTTAATCTTTGTTACATCTAAATTAATCATTGTATATAGCACCTATGTATATTGTAAATAGTTAGGGGCGGTCTTCTAACCTACCCACCCATTTAATATTGTGTATAACTTGCAACTAGCACAACTAGGATTAATACTTTTGGAGTTACCTATTTAATTAATAAAGAAAAAAGAAGAAAAAACAATGAGAAAGTGCATTTTTATTTTCATGAGAACCGTCAAACAACATCTCTTTAACGTAGCCGCACTCCATCGGTTTGGCGACAAATTTGACTTAAACCGAAATAAATAGGTATAAATAAATAATAAATAAATAATATAATAATATAATATTGTTGAATAAAGGTTTCTGCTTGGTCACCACCAGAACCATCCTTCAATTTGTGGATACGAAATTTTACCTACTCAGAAGTCGAATTAGTTGTATCACACTATTCGCCCCATCCCACTATTCGCATCATCTTGCGTTAAAGTCTCTATGACTGCGGAAAAGAAACCACGTTCTCCTTCAATTTGTGGATACGAAATTTTACCTACTCAGAAGTCGAAACAGTTATATCACACGATTTGCCCCATCCAACTTTTCTACTGTAGCGTTAAAGTCTCTGAATCAGCGGAAAAGAAACAATGTTCTCCTTCGATTTGAGAGTTATGCAATTTTACCTACTTATAAGTCGAATTAGTTGTATCACACGATTCGCCCCATCCAGCTTTTCTACTCTTGCGTTAAAGTCTCAGTGTCAGCGGAGAAGAGACCATGTTCTCCTTCAATTTGAGGGTTATGCAATTTTACCTACTTAGAAGTCGAAATAGTCGTATCACACGATTCGCCCCATCCAGCTTTTTTACTCTAGCGTTAAAGTCTCTGAGTCAGCGGGAAAGAAACCATGCTCTCCTTCAATTTGAGGGTTATACAATTTTACCTACTTAGAAGTCGAAATAGTTGTATCACACGTTTCGCTCCATCCAACTTTTCTACTCTAGCGTTGAAGTCTCTGAGTCAGCGGAAAAGAAACCATGTTCTCCTTCAATTTGAGGGTTATGCAATTTTACCTACTTATAAGTCGAATTAGTTGTATCACACGATTCGCCCCATCCAGCTTTTCTACTCTTGCGTTAAAGTCTCAGTGTCAGCGGAGAAGAGACCATGTTCTCCTTCAATTTGAGGGTTTAACCTACTTAGAAGTCGAAATAGTTGTATCACACGTTTCGCTCCATCCAACTTTTATACTCTAGCGTTAATGTCTCTGAGACAGCGGAAAACAAACCATGTTCTCCTTCAATTTCAGGGTGTGTAATACTTCAGAGATTTTACCTAATTGGTGCGATTTATCGCTCACCAGCCCGACCACCCCAACAACCCAGGACGAATCGCCCTTTCTAGAGCGTCGTCTTGGAGGAGACGGGTGTAGTCTTATGGATCCATCCTATGGTGTGAAATTCGGTCGACTGTGAGACAAGAAGGATAGTGTGGCTTTGTGGAAGGCCTGGGTGCTCGGCCGCACAGTGGATCAAGTCAATTGGAGAGGTCGGATACGTAACTTTTTTAACTAAAACTGCAAATTTTGATGTTTATTTCGTCACATTTTCAAAGGGTGTTACCGAAAGGAGATTTCACGATAAAACCGATGGAACTACTCTTATGTGCTGGTTACACACTCAAATTTCCATCAATTTTCGATCAAATGGTGACTGGTGCGCACCATCTACCATCAAATTTCTGCGGCCTGCAAACATTTGATGGTAGATGATGGAACTGTGGGGCTCATGCTTCATCTGATTTCCACACAACCGTGCTTATTTCATGCTTATTTCAATCAACACGCTGTTTTAATTAATTTTACTCATCAATCTAGATAATTCACCGCCATCTTGGTCATCATTTTGATCGGAATTTGACGGAAATTTGATCGTGTATCCAGGCCATTAAACTCTTAGTTTCATACTTTCGAAAATAGAAGCTTTCATAGTTTCCGGATTTTGTCCGAGCTCTCCTGTGGGCTTGATCCACTGCGGGCCGGGTTGATTCGGTCGACGTAATCGTAATTAACGGATTTGTGCGGCGTCGAAGGTCGCCCCGCTTCGCATTGAAACCGAAACCGACTCAGACACCGAAAGCGAAAGCGAGGCCCCCTCACCGGAACCCGACTTTGGTGGAGGCCCACTCTCTTCACCTTCGCCTTGGATTGCATCGCATCGCCACCAAGGCGCTCGACTGCCACTGCACCGATCATAGTCGGGTAAGCTCAGCCGAGGGCCGTGGAAACGCCGGAAAACTCGCCAAAGGAGACTGCACTTTTGCCCCCCCCCCCCCTTGAATGTCAGCGCCTCCTTGTGAACGTTTTGTGACGTAGGACCCTTTCCTTTAACACCATCGGTAGTAGAACCACGGGTCACGCGAGAATGGTTCAACAAATCGGACACACCGGTGTAGAATGTTTCGAAAACCCCCTTAATACAGTAAATTCTCTCTCCCCCCCCCCCCCCGGAAAATACACGTGATCAAAAACATATTTCTCAATGTATAAATTAAAAAGCATGTGTTTATGTGCGGTGTGAAAGTCGTGGTCTTGTCACCTCATAAAATTCGTTCAAGCCTTGTTTATGCTAATCGGCGTATTTTTTCTTGCTTTTTGCAGATTTGTGCAAGTGGTAATTTCTTCTCCTCTCTCGCGAATCAACAGGTCAGTGAATAGTTTTACCCGTAATTTAGTAATCGGCGAAGACAGGAACGTTCGTTTTCAAAATTATGTTGTTAAAATTGGATGAAGACCTTTTGTTTATCACGGACCTCATTGTAAATATGGACATGTTTCGAGTTGCGAGCTTTTTTTCAACCTAGTTGCATCAACACGAGAGTCAAAATTACATTGGTTCATGTAAAACCTACTTTCTTGCAGATCATTTAATGAGTTTATTATTCCGCGCGGTGCTAACATCAGTTACATCGAGTTCGTGACAAACATTGTATAATTTTTTAAAAGTTTTTGGGAATTTCCTCCCATTTTAACGAATTTCAAAGTAGAATTTGGGCGTCGAGTGCAAAGAGGGCATTTCTTGGTTGCGGATTTTCAGAATCTCCTATGATAATTTACATGAGATTTTTTTAATTTTTATGAGACCAGGAATTTCCTAAAATGTTCAGTTTTCAGCATTGTACAATCATAAAGAATTTTCAATAACAGTTTTACGGATTCCATGCATTTGCTTTAATCAAAGTGGATGAAACGTTAACGGAAATCCTGTGACACCGCAACCAAGAAGTGCCCTTTCTGCTCTCAGTTTTTCAAATTTGCAATTTTCTTCGTGCTGCCAATGAAATTCAGTAAAAATTTCAATCAGATTCATCCAAAAATTTCCCTGAAAAAAAAAAAAAAAAATCGCGGTGGAAATTAAACGTGGCATGGCGCTTGTGATACCATAGCCGGAACGTGAGGATGTTTCCTCGAAAATTTACATTTTATCCAAAGAAATTTGGCGGCGCACAGTGGATCGATTCAATCAGAGAGGTCGGACGTGTAATTTTTGACAAAAACTGCAAATTTTGATGTTAGTTTCGTCACATTTCAAACTTTAAGGGGTGCCCCTAGAAGAGAATTTCACGAGGAAACCAATGGAACCACTTTTAAAACCTCAAAGTTTTGTACAAACGAAGTTATAAAAGTTTAGAGTTTTTAAATTTTGTCCGGCCTTTCCTATTGACTCGATCCATTGTGTGAAGTCCGAATATTTATACGGCGTTCTTCCTTAGCACAGTGGTGTCGGCAAGCTCGCCTGGGCGAGGGCAACCGCGAGAGGTTGGTGGAACCTCGCGGTGAGGTGGCTCCTCGAAGGGGTTCGGGTTGGACTCGTCGGGGACCTTTCGGGGATTGCGAAAGCGGGAGGGGCCCCGGACCGCCGCGCCGCCGCGGCCGCGACCGGATGTGACCCACCTTCTTTTCAGTCTCCTGCCGCTATTTTGCAAACTCCTTCGCCGGCCACTTTTAACCAGCGGCGTGGCGTGAATTGCGATGTATCGATTGTTATGCCATTTGAATCTATGGTAAAGAATCGATTATCAAGGTGTTCGCTGCGAACACCCTGTTTATCGATCCTTTTTCATAGGTTTAAATGGCCTGACAATCGATATATCGCAATTCACGCCACGCAACTGCTTTTAACCCTACCATCTCCGCGTCTTGCAAAACTATCCTCGACCCCTCGCCGAAATCCACTCGGGACAGTGGTGCCGGCTTTATGAGCTCTGTCAGTCTTTCTTGCGTGTGGAAGAATTGGATTGCATTTTGAGAAAAGGAACCAAGACCATTTGAATGTCGCTTAGATTGTGCAATTTTTTTTACCTTGTTATAAACTGATAATTTAAACAAGGTTCATACTTTTTCCTAATAAACTATGAATTCAATATGGAAATTACCTTTGTCAATTTAATTTTTTGCATAAAATCAGTAATATTATTGCAAAAAATACAAGTTGCACAATCTCAGCAACATGGGAATGCTCTTGGTCCCTTTTTGCAAAATGTAATCCAATTGATGCTTGGACGGTTTTAAGGCGATTCTTACAGTTTCAATCGGGGACTAAAACCGAAAATCGATCTCTGTGAGTAATGGATCGCATTCGATACATCAAGCAGGTGAGATTGTATCGATATCGATTCGTTCAACTTGTGAACATAGCCTCCAAAGTCAATTAAGTAATCTGAGGGAACGGGGTTTTTTAGATGGATTTTTGATACTTACGAGTAGAAAATTGCAATAAAGAGTGAAATTGTCAAGCTTTCTCATTTTCAGCTTCTCCAGCTTGAATCCTAAAATTTTTGTCTAGGGTTATGTTTCAGTGTTTTGAACCAAACGCTGAAAAAAAAGTCTCTTGGATCTTGAGTCCAGGCTCTTAAAAAATCAACAAGAAAAATTACTCTTGATTCAATCGAAGTTTTGCTAAAATCAAAAGAAAATTTGCTTAAATTATGAGTTTCGGCTCTCGATTCAATAAAAAATTCGATTGAATCAAAAGTTTTTTTTTCTTGTGAGATTTTTTAAGATTTTGGACTCGGGACCCAAGAGAATTTTTTTTCCAGTGAACGATAAATCGAACTGCTATCGAATATGATCCATAACAACGTGGCATCGGAGACTGAGACCAATGAAGCGTGCTGGTGGCCAACCGATGAGCCATTCCCGCCAAAACGCGTGGCCGAAGGTCTTCTTTTGTTTGGCCCCCCTAGTCGGACGGGGGGACGCTGTTCGCCGAAACAGGTAGATGTCGAGACAAGAGGCCAGGACCGGTTGAGAAAACGGCCAGCGACGTTGCCACTTTATGAACCTCCCCGAAAATTTGCACTTGTATGCAAAAAAATACCAAAAGATGAACGGAAGTCTGGCAATCGCGCACATGTGACTGGTTTTCGCGAATCGCGTCATGGCCCCTGCGAGTTCGCACTATGACCACTTGCGCTGACGATCTAATTGTAAGAGCAGTAGGGGCAGTTTCAGGACTGACAGTGATTTCTCGCCCGACGGAAGGAACTCTGTTAAAAATCCAGGAGTGAAATTAGTTGCCGGTATTATATAGACGCCATTTTGCAATTCGGAACTATAAATTATGGCTCATCTGAAAAAAAATTTATGTGCATAGGGAAACTAATGGCATGTACGTTGTTTTTAAACCGGGCCGGAATTTATGGTTCCCAATTCAAAATGCAGTCCATATATTACCCAAAAACCCCGAGTGATATCATAATGCGAAGTGAAACCATTACCCTAAATGTGTATACAAAATTATACAAAATTCAACGACTATGATCACGTCCATAATTTTTTTTCTCAATCTCGGATTTCCAATGCTCCTATTGCCCAGAGCTAGATCCGAATTCCGAAACTTTTGAGATTTTCCGGAATTTTTACCAGAACTGTTAGAATTCTCGAAATGTTCCGGATCTTTGGTATTTTCTGGAACTTTCGTGGAAACTTTTGACTGTCATAGTGTGGGTGAAATTGGAACAAAAAAGTTCCAAGTCCCGGAACTTTTGATAGACACAGAATGGGAACACTGCGAATTTTCGACAGTCTAAGAATGGTTGAAGTCGTAGCTACTCCCAAAATGCAGTTTGGTGCGTTTCCGTTGAAATCGTCCCGCATACTCAACGGTTCCACCAGAAGCCGATGAATTTTAGGCGTGATTTCCGGAAAGTCCGGAAGTAGTACTGATTTTTAAAGGGTGATCCGAAAGTATTTTGGAGTTTTTGGTCCGAAAGTACTGAAAAAATGCGGATATTCCGCAAAGAGGTCCAGAATTTTTTTCATTTTTCGTCATCTGTGTCGCAATTTGAGCGAGAAATTGAAATTTGTCGAATTTCGTCTATTGCAAGTACTGAGAAAGTACTGAATTTTTCTGTCGAGGAGGTACTGAATTTCTTGGGAATGCACCGAAAAAGTACTGAAGAAGTACTGATTTCTGGTCAGTCTGTTTTCGTAGACACCCTGATATCCCTTAATTTGCAAGGCTTATCAAGAGCGGTACAATTGGACCACATTTATTGCAATAAGGAACCACTATTTCTGGCTCATGTTAGAAAGAGCATATGAACCATCGGTCTCCCTATGCAGGAAGGTGCTTTTGTGGATTAGCTGGAGAGAGAGGTTCCTTATTGCAAAATGTAATCCAATTCAACGGCGATATGGATCGCATTTTGCAATAAGGAACTCTTTTCATAAAAGCACAAATCTGCAGAGGGAAACCGATGGCATGTATGTTGTTTCTGAAATGGGCCGGAAATAGTAGTTCCTTATTGCAAAATGTAATCCATATATGGAATGGCGTCTACCCGTGGGGTAAAACAGCAAAACAAAAAAAAAAAAAAAAAAAAAAAAAAAAAAAAAAAAAAAAAAAAAAAAAAATTGGAATGACGTAGCTAGTAAATCAGTCTACGGCGGCGGTCGGTCAGAGTCCAGGAGCCAGACGGCGGATCATCAAAAGTAGCGTCGGGCAGAGTCGGTGAGAGAAGATCGCGACTCCCTAATTTGCATAGAATGGCTACTCCGTTTCGGATTCGCCAGATGAATCAGGGCGAGTGGGCGAACCGAGTTGCGCCCGACGCGAGATTTTTCCCCCCTTTTTTTCCTCGCTCCTCCTAATTGGCAGTTTAGAACTTGCCGCGGAGCCATTGGACCTTGCGCACCGTTCGACTGTCATCGGGGCTGCCCTAGTAGCCTTAGAATCAGCAGTAACTTTGGAGTGATTGTTGAAATTGATAGACGAACCATAGACTAAGGAGACATAGGGAACATGGAGCAGTTGGAATGGGTGGTTTAGCCTCAGAATCAATATTTTTTCATACATTTACATCAATGAAAGTGAAAAATTCTACCGTCCAATCGAGTATATTTTTAAACACCCGTTCAACGAGGAACCTCTCCTCGCCTTAATCCTCTCGTGATTCGAACAAGACAATAGGAATAACATGATCTACTATTTCCCTTGGATCATGAAAGTTAAGAAGTTGAATTTCAAGTTTATTTGAACTGTAACGCCCAAGCTGTCACTGATTTTCCTGTTTTGTTCTGTTTTCGTTTATAAATATCTGAAGTTTCCAAAACTGAACAGAGTCGAATAGAAATGCGCCAAGTCACAATTTGAGTAAAATTGGAGTGCGAATTGTTTAGAGAAAATGGTCGTTAAATCTTGTCCTTAACATGAAGGCGCGCACGTATCCTTCTTGCAGACTTGATGGAACTTTCTGCGGTTCTATGACACTCGGTCCAATTCAAGAGATGTATCACTCTCTGTGAACTAAAATGATCTTTAGTTCAGTACCTTATTGCAAACGTCTTGTTTCCTTGTCACGTCAATCTTGGCAAGAAGTCCAACACGGATGTCGCGCAGAAAAACGCGCAAAGGGTAAAATACATCTTTTCAGTGATGGAACGAGATACTTTAAGTGAGAGGACACTGCCTTTCAAGTGTTTCGTCAATAGGGCCGAGGATCAAAGATAATCTTTGCCCGGGCAAGATACATTTCCCAGAAATGTGCCACTCCGACCTCCTCAGATGACAGTAGAGGCGCCTTCATTCCAGAAGAATACCTCGGACCCATTGAAGTGGACCGTATCGCCACTTTTGACACACTGCGACAGTCCAGTATCAACTCGTCTTTCTTCATTTACCCTTCCTGTTTGCATTTATCTCGCATCAGTGAAACTGTCGAATAAGAATTGTATTCATATTTTTATTTTTTAAGACGTGTTACCTAGTCTACTTTTTGGAGGATTTTTAAAAGTGCGTGTCCTCGCTCTCCACACTTTACCGTTGAATTTGCGCCACCTATGTGTTTCGATACCTTACGTGTTTTTCTTTAAGGAGCCATAATTGGATTACATTTTGCAGTAAGGATCTTTGGCTCTCCCATAAAAGCACATATCTGCATAGGGAAACCAATGGCATGTATGCTGTTTCTAAATTGGGCCAGAAATAGTGGTTCCTTATTGCAAAATGTAATCCAATTAGGCAGGCCGTAAGTTCGTATACGCTAAGCCAGTAATTTAATGATTAATTTTGTGTACCCATTTTCAATTTTTAAAATTATTCCACCCTCGGGGGAAAAAACTTAGAAGACGTTTAAATGTATATAAGGATTTTATGAAAATCAGCTAGACTGCACGTCACGTTTACGAAATTTTTCCGCATGAGAACTAAGTAAATTTCTTAACGGTTGTAATCTATTTGTGAATTTGCTGTATTAATAATGAAGAATGTACTCACAAAATTTCAAATTTTGGTACCGCATGGTTTTCTGTTTAAAAATTCAACATCAGGCAAAATTAGGCACCGTCTGATGTAGTCAGGTTGATTTCAGGTAGATTCGTCCACACTGGAGAAAAAAATGCTGCGTTTTTATTTTTTCATGGCACCCGCGTGCATTATTTAATTGGTGGGATGTAGTCGCTGCAACTTCACTCGTAATTTATGTGGGTAGAAGCTGTTTTTAGGTATATTTCATGAATGAATAATTTATTCTTCGCTAAAATACTCATTACGTAATGATGTTTTGGTCGCTTTCCTGTATCGGCCTCCTGAAGCAGTCACTCCAATCGAGTTTGTTACTCTGTGGAGTTTAAACTGTTCATTGTGCCCCAGTAATTCCAACCCGCTAAATGATTTCTATGAAGTAAATTTAAGTTTTACAATTATTTTCAACCGCTCGTATTACTGTTACGAAATAAGTCAGCTGATCTTCAATCGATTGAATCGTGTGCCTGGATTTTCTTTGAAGCCTGGAAAACGTTCTTGGAGACAAGGATTTCAAACCCCCGAACAGCCTGAAGATGGAACTGGTCCTGGAAGGAAAACTGCCATTGGATGCTGAAACGGAGTTGATTTTTCTCTTTGGTTACCTAGCTGTATGAGTGTGATTCAGATTTCATAAAGTTAGGCGACCGAAGTTAAGAACAACACCATATTTTAATCATCGATCTCTCTCCGCCGCCGAACGTTGACAATCAAGAGGATGTGAGGAGCTTTTCCAAATTTCAGTGAAGTAACTTTCCAAAGTGACACCGGAGAATGAAGCGAACGCCAAGCTATAAAGCTTATCTTCTTGTAGTAGTTTTTTACAGAAAGGACAGAAATGCATTGATTTAAGTGTATGTATGGGCACTGAGTAGAGTCATCTCACTGGACCACTAAACAAGTTAATTTTCTGCCTCGTCGAATCCATTCTTGTATCTTTATTTAGTTAATAGCTTAGTTGTATTTTAGTATAAGTTGATATAATATAAACATTGTAAAAAACATTTGTTAGTGCAGGATGCAGATTTTAAGTTGATTTTCTTTCGCTGGCTACTTGTTTTTCTTTTGAGACTTTAATGTAAAGTTTTGCTGACATGATACCGTTTTTATCCCACAAAAGCTGATGTCATTATGTTTAACGCCACCCATTAAAGTGTATTGATTTTACCGTAGAAAAACCTAATCTGTAGATATTCCTGATCTCAAATAAGCTTTATTTTCCGCAACTTTGAGCGTTCTGCGAAAAAGACTCATACTATCGTGCTAAGGAAAAACGCAGTACAAAACTTTAGGCGTTGTCGGACTTCCTTTGATAAAATACTAATTTTCTCGGAATATTTTTAACATGTTCCTCTAATATTTCACAGGGAGTTTTCTTTGTAAGTTTATTCGAGGGATCTGAATATCTCAAGGAAAAACATTCAGGACTTTCCTCAAAACATCAATTCAAAAGTTTAGTCGGAGGAGTCTGGCATTCTTTGAATGTTCATACTGCGTTTTACCTCAACATACTAGCACGCCTCCCGTCAGATGAATTCAACGAGGCAGAAGTCAACCAGTTTCTAAACGTCAAGTGTCTGCTCGAAGTACTATCGGAATTGCAATCCGACACGACACAATGAAACCTATTTATGCTCACAGGAAAACAGGGAGAGAAATTAAGAGATAAAACTTGTATTTGAAACCGGTGTCGCGCGGCACTATCATGTTATAACGAATGAAAAGATAGTCGATAACGACAATTGAGGATAATATACGAGCTTTCTTCGCATCGCAGGTGGGTTTTCCTCATCGTTGCGGTAGAATAAAGCTCTCTCGTAGGATAAGAACTCGCTTGATGGGCCGCTGATTTTGAAATCAGAGTGACAAGTTCTTGAAAAGTCAATTTTGCCCGAACCTGAAAACCTTGACATTTTCATCCAGCCTTACATTGCGTTTTTCAGGTTCAAAATACTGCACCAGAAATATAGTTTATGAAAATAATTTTTATGAGAAATCAGCACCCTCCACTGGAAAAAAAACACACTGGATCTAGAGTCCAGACTCTTGAAAACATTGACAAGAAAAAATACTCTTGATTCAATCGGATTTTTGCTTGTATCAAAACGAAATCCGCTTAAATTAAGAGGCTTGGTTCTTGATTTAAGCTAGATTCTGATTGAATCAAGAGTACTTTTTCTTGTCGACGTTTTTAAGAGTCTGGACTCTAGATCCAATGTGTTTTTTTCTTCCAGAGCCTCCCATAAAAAACATGGAAAAATCAGGAATTTTGGAATCCAGGAGAATTACTTGCCACCATTGGAACTAAAAAAAAAACCTATAGTGCAGGCAAATTTTTCAAAATTGTTTCTCCAGTGATGATATAATTTTGTAAATGTTAAATATCGATAGTGGTAAAATTAGACTTTTTCAAACGCCGCACAGTGGATCGAGTCAATAGGAGAGGTCGGACAAAATTTAGAAACCATAAACACTATTAACTCCGTTTATACAAAACTTTGAGGTTCTGAAAGTGGTTCCATTGGTTTCCTCGTGAAATTTCCTATTGCATGCACCATTGCTCCCCTCGAAGATGTGACAAAGAGAACATCAAAATTTGCGGTTTTAGTCAAAAATTGTATGCCCGACCTTTCTGATTGACTCGATCCTCTGTGCACCGAGGCTCCTTCTCAAATGCCGCAGATTTACACAAATGTATGGTTATACACAATGCATTATTTACCTAATTGTAGTTGGACTTAACTGAGTGTGGCTTTGTCATTTATGTTAAATTGTATTTATTATTATTAAATATCACTTTGAGAACGCCCGCGACGACACGAAAGCGGCAATACCCAACTTGATAAAGATTGACTAAATGCCAAGGCGGCTACTACATTTGGATTACATTTTACAATTAAGAACCTCTATCTCTGGCATTTCTGTAAAATCACCTTTCTTCTGAAGGAAACCAATGACATATACGTTGTTTCTAAAATGAGCCAGAGGTACAGGTTCCTTCTTGCAAAATGTGGTTCATATATCGTCAGGGCCGGATTTACCTACTTGCCGCCCATGGGCCGCCTGTATTTTGCCGCCCCCTTCTCATTCGTTTTGAAACATCAATAAATCCATCCAGTGAACGTGCCGGAGGGAGAGGGGTGCATAAAACGCGTTTACTCGTGTTAGACACATTTTTTGCAAAAGCCCTGTCAACACTACTAGCAAAAGTTCACGGAACTTTGCGCGAAAGTTAAGTAACGTAAACCTATCTCTGTGTGGACAAGGCCTTCCATTCATAAGCAATGAACCAAAAAATTAAGAAAGAACAAACATAAATGTGGTTTAATAATTTTAACTTCCGCCGCCGCTCTGCGCTGATCGCACTGTATTTGGCGCAATGCGGGAAGTATTCCTACAGTCTTGTAGGCGCTATGCGTTTCATACCGACCGCTGCTGACCGCACTGTGTCTGACGCAATGCGTGAAGTATTCATGCAATCTTGTAGGCGCTAATATGTGTTACATGCCGACCGCCGCCGCGCCTGAGAGCTATTTTTGAGCTTGGGAGCTGATTTCAGAGATAACCAGTGGCACCATCGTGTTTCTCGCGAACTTTTACATAAGAATCAATGGTCAAATCGCAAATCCCTCGCACGTGCAACATCTCCAACATCTAAAAATGTCCTAGAATAGGAAATTATTTTTTACTCCCCACCAAAAATTTGTTAATTCAAAGGAAAGTAATTGTGAACATTTTAATAGCGTACATAAATTAGGTACCATTAAAAGTAAAGAAGAAGTTGCACGATTTTGAAAACACTGCAATCGCGCTGGTTCCTTTTTGCTAAATGGGACCCAAGGATGCATGTTACATTTTTTAGTTGGTCATTTTTATATAACAACTTGTTCGAAAGTATGCATTTTATTTTGTTTGGTTGTTTATTCCCCTTTAATATGTGGCTAGTAATTTTTTGATACACTGTGCGGATTACAAGAGAGACCTGAGAACCTAAGAGTCAATCACAGGTTTCTTTCTCCTGACCTAGATCCCTTTTTACAGTCCGAAATTCCTTGACCCGAATGGAAATGAAAATGAGGCCTGGACGTGCGCAACACTAAGCGGTCATTTTTCATTCCCCTCTTACGGACTGCGTTAATGGGATCTTTGAGTCATGTATTCATTTTCATACGAATTTTTAGGCTAATGGAAAAGTTTTCAATCAAGTATGCAAGCTTACTGCGCCGCAGAGTGAGTAGACAGGTTTCTCGCCAAGTTTGAGTAAAACCTGAAATGGTGCCCTCTAATTACGGCCGTGCTTAGGAAAACGTCATTTTTTTATTAATATCTTATGTGAAAATGAAAATAAAGAAACAAAAAATGTTATTCGTAGTCTAATTCACGTGTTCAGAAATTTCAATGAACAATTTTCATTTGTTCCTTCAGGAATACATTTTTTATCGAGGAATTAGTGACATTTGAATGTTTATAAGGAGTGAGGAGTGTCTCCTTTAGTACGAAAGGAACCAGAATATACCATGTATACCAATACCATTACGAAAGATACCAATATAACTTTCTTTTTGGGAATTATTTCTGCGTTCACAGTTCCCGTAAAGCGAGTTGGGGGAAAAAAATCAAAATTAACAAACAAAACAAAATAAGCTTCCTTCTGCTGTCTGCGATAATTCGAAATCTACGTGCCAAAGGTTCAAGCCTACTTTCATTAAATTGGCCACTAAATTAAATTCTGTGTTCGTGGCGATAAAATAATGTCCTCAATGTGTTCAATTTTTCTTGACATATTCCCAGAAGCCGCGCATCTAAGGAGGAGGACATTTTTTGGATGTCTAACTTTTTTTATTTTTTTTTTTCAAACTTTAAAATCGTTTTCGAAGGCAATTTTTTTCATTTTGATTTTGTTTTTTTACAGCGTGAAATTACAATCCATTGATTCCAACTCAAATATAACCTCTCTAATATCAGTTAATTTTGGATTTTCTTGACGCACTTTAAGGGTTGTGTGTCATTGTATGAGAAAGGATATTTAGTATTGCTCTAAACACCTCATATAATAGTCTATTGCCGAGCACCCTCATTTTATTCAGTTTGTAAAATATTTCCCAACTACACAGATTACAATGTATTAACACCATATCCTATTTTCCTGCTCTGCTGGCTTTGAAATAATCACACCATCACCGAAATTATCATCCCTGAAAATTACGTATGCTTAACCCATCGTTGATAGGGTGACAGATTTTTTCATGAATTTTGGCAAGTATCGATGTTCAAGAACAGCTGTGTTTATGTTCAGCACTAAAAACAGCTGTGTTTATGTTCAGCATAGGAATGCGCATTATTTCCTGCTTTTTATGTGAGAATTTCTGTTACGCGTCGTAATCCCCTTTTAACATTTTCCTCAGTTTTTTTTCATATTTGCGGAGCATGCGGTAACATCCTACCTGTTCTTAAAAATCTACCATCTCAGGACATATCAATGACTCAATACTTCGATAATAGAATTCCAATATAAAATCGCTCGAAGTCAAAGATTCAACCAACAATTTCTCTGTGAAAAAATGCAATGACGGTGGAAATTTTAAAATGTCGTATGGCGCTTGCGATACTTTGGCCGGAAGCTGACGACATCCTCTTACATCTAGATTTCTGCTTGATACAAGCAATTTTCTTATTCATCATCTTGATTTTTCTTCCAAGTATCTGTTCTGCTTAAGTCAAGGGAATTTCTTTCTAAGCTGCAAATTCATAAATATTACCGCTTACACAAAGAGAATTTTTTACCAGTGCGACCGAAGACTGAATGGGTGGGAAGATGGTGGCCCGATTCAAACCGCGAATCTGGCGTTCGGGAGGAAAGGAGAGAAATCTACGATGCAAATTCGAGCGATTATCGAGATCTCCGCGAATCTGGGCGGGCGCCTCCCCTTTTAATTGGGCTAATCGCGGTGGAAGTGCCGAGGGAGGGGGGGGGGGGTCGAAATCGAGGCGACTCACATGGCGTAACCTGCGCCTCGCGGCTGAGCCGACAAAAAAGAAGAATAAAAAATTGTGAGAGATCAACATAATTCGAAGGTCCTGGCAGCTGATATTTTATCCTCGCGTTTGATGTTTGAAAGTGGTCCGCGGTGAACGCGAGCACCGCTCAATGGGCTCGCCGCGGTTCGGAACTGAGAAAAAATAGTTCCAAGACAGATTTGTAACGGAAACATAACAAAATATTTCCTTTGAATCTTGGGAAGAATTGTTGTCACAAAAACATTACTTGATTAAATGAAAGAAAATTTCACTCTATGGGGGAAAAAAAAAAACTGAACGAAAAATGTTTTTCTCCTAAGTCAAATGGACATACAAATTCTGCCAAACGGAACTATGTGCATTCAGAGGAATTCTTGGTACAAAAACATTTCTTGATTAAAAGAAAGAAAATTTCACTCTACGGAAAAAAAAGAAAAAAAAACTGAATGAAAAATGTTTTTCTCCTAAGTCAAATGGACATACAAATTCTGCCAAACGGAACTATGTGCATTCAGAGGAATTCTTGGTACAAAAACATTTCTTGATTAAAAGAAAGAAAATTTCACTCTACGGAAAAAAAAGAAAAAAAAACTGAATGAAAAATGTTTTTCTCCTAAGTCAAATGGACGTATTTCTGCCGAACGGAACTATGTGTATTAAGACATGAGTCCGGAGACCCATAAGAATATATCGACGGTGAAACTACCAAACCACGTATCTCGGTTTGCGACGTCGCAGACTTCCTGTCATACTTTATTTTTTAATTGAAAAACTACTTAACGCCCAGTCTTGAAAATTTCTGTGATTTTTCCTCTTCGTGCGGAGAAAATTCTGTGAAAATTTCAAGGAATGATATTGATTTGGTCTACTTCAAAAAAATAAAATGCGAGCGTAGATTTTTAAACACCGCAAACGAGATACGTGGTTTGGTAGTTTCACCGTAGATATGCATAACAGGGCTCACGGCATAATGCACATAGTTCCGTTTGACAGAAATACGCCCAGATGAAGTTTTTGCACAGAGAAAATCGGGACCGTCATCGATGACGAAGTTTCATGTCTTGGTCTTGGCATTAGAAAAAAAACTTGATGTGAATGAAAAAAAGGTAGTCCGCTCATTATAAAATGATCTCGTGAACGAATTTTTTCTCAAACTTAAAGGCAATTTTTTTCAAATAATTAACCTTTTGAATCATTTTGTCAGTGTCACGTGTGAAACAATAGACGTGCGATATATTTAAAAAAGTTAATTTTGTCAAGGAGGGAGTTACATTTTTAGAATTTGAAAAAATAACTCTCCCCATATCAAAAGAAAAATAAAATTAGTTACAAGCTTTTTCTTCAAATCAAAGGCGTTTTTTCAAATTGAAAATTTGTTTTGAACCATTCTTTAATGTTACGTGTGAAACCATAGAGTTGCCCCTGAACTTTTACAGCTACGTCACACACAGCACGTGGACACAGGAGGTGGGAGCTAGTTAAAATTCGGGGATCATACTGCCGTGCTTAGGAAAAATGCCGTTTCTTGTCAATACGCGTTTGCCAAATCTTCTCTGAGAATATATAAATTTTTAACGAGATTCTTTAAATTTTTTTGCATATTAGATGAAATTGGGTTTTACATTATTTGCAAAACTCAAATTAAAGTAAGCAAAAGTTTTCCAAGAAATTCTTGTTCTAGTAGAGGAATTTGGCATCATCTTTAAGTATAAACAGCGTTATGCCAAACCATGACAACACTTATCGCGCGCAATTTGGTTGCATCATTGAGTATGTAACAATAGACTCCCAATTTTTAGGAAATCCATAAAATACAAAAAGCGCCAATATGAAGCAGATCTACACCTCGAAAGTGCCAACGGTGTCAAATACTACAATAAATCGACTTAACATTCGCACCGAGACACATCTAACGCAAAAAGATAAAAGATATCCAGAAAGGAAAGCCAAAGCTAATAGAAAATAAAGAGTGAGCAGAACAAGAAAAAACATAAGGAATCAATCCCTAAAATCAAGTACGTCCCCCTGCCGTACAAAGGAAAAACGCCGTATGAACCTTCAGGCGTTGCCAAATTTCCATTTTTAAAACACAAATTTTGTGGTAGACTTATGAATATTTTTCTTCCAATTTTTCAGATATTATTGGCAATTTCACCTGAAGTTCCTGAGAATTTCAAAGAAAAATATTCATAACTCTCCTCAAAAATAAACATTTTATCTAAGGAGATTTGGCAACTCTCGAATTTTCATACGGCGTTCTTTCCTAGCACGGAAGCATATTCCATTTGATATTTTCAGGAAAGAAATTTCAAATATACTGGAATTCCTTTAAAACAGGCTTGGATCGTGGATCCATTGTTCGAGATAAGTAGAGGAAGTCTCTCTTGATATGATGGAACATTTTTTGGAGTGTGGTAATGGTATGTTTTCAATGATTCTTTGTGAAGTCACTTTTGCTAATTTTCAATTTTTGCATGCGCAGTGTCAGCAGGGTGTATACTGTAAGAAAGAAGTAAAGGTTTATTGGAAAAGCACGGATTTTGAAAAATCAGGAAAATATACGGAATTTCGTGAAGAAGGTATACGCAGGATTACACAGAATTCCATCGATAAAGGATTCCTGGGATGTCTTAACAAAACGATGAACTTAAGGGTACACAATTTCTCTGCACAGTTAATTTCAATCTCACTTTGATTCTATTTATTTCGTTCCATTCTTCTTTTCATCTGTTCACTTTAGATATAAAGAAAATGATCCTCCTTTATGTATAAGAAAAAAATCTATCCTCAGAATAAAAGATAAAGAAAACATGAGAAGGTACTAAAAAAGCAAATACTTTAGGAAACCTCTGAAAAGAGGAATTTTTGGGGAAGTGATGCGATCTTGATCCACTGCGCGCTCTGTGCAGGGCGTTCTTATTGTGATCGCATCATGAATTATTAAATGAGGCGTCAAAAATAGACTTGATTAAGACCAAAACACCCGAAAACACCGTTAAATCTGTCGCCGACCTGCTCTGAAGTGTGAGTTTCCGATGGTAATAAATTGTTTCAAAACACTCCCCTAGTCGGCTTGAATTCATATTCGACCTACTCACACAGATATCTGCCTGGAAGGTGACATTGGGTCGCTCTATCGTTTTGACCGAGATAAGCGCACGATTCGAACATTAAAATTTTTACATCTGTATAAAGAGTTTTTGGAACTGAGGTATCTGGAAAAAAATTAATTTGTCAGAATTTGAAATACGTAGATTTTTTTGAAGTATATATCTGGCACAAGTATTCACTGAAAGGGTATTTACGGGTTAATACGTATTTTTCCCTCAATTTCAGACTCCAAGCAAAAATTAAAAAAGTCTAGAAATAATGAATTGATGAAGGTATAAAAATATTTCGACGGTGAAAGTCGGCAATCACATAACTCGGTTTGCGACGTCGCAGACTTCCTGTCATACTTTATTTTTTAAATAGAAAACTACTCAACGGCAATTCTTTAAAACTGTCATGATTTTTCTTCTCAATGCGAAGAAAATTCTGCAAAAACTTCAAGAAATAATATCTATTTGTTCTCCTTTAAAAAAATGACGTAGAGGCGGAGATTTTCAGACACCGCAAACAAGTTATGTGATTGCCGACTTTCACCGTCGATTTATCGTGCACTCCCAATAAGAGCCTCGGACCTTCTCCATCTTATTTTCCAATTATTTTTTTCATCGATGAAATTTTGCTTAAATGGCGAGACAAGTAAAATTTTTCAGTTTTTGATCATCTTTTTGGAAACTTGAAAACACCCGCAATCTGCCAAAAATAAAATGGCGGAAATTTTTAAACGTCGCATGGCGCTTGTGATACTTCAGCCGGAAAGTGACGACTTATCAGGCTCTTAATAATCATAAACAGTAGAATTTAAACAAACCGCTCGTCAAATTTGAAAGGTTCAAACTTCTTGCTAAACCAAAATGAGCCCTTAGAGTTGGCAATATATTTCTTTTTCGAGTAGGACATCAGAAAACAGATCATTTTTAACAGAATATTTCCAAATCGATGGAATTGGTTTTCTTATGGGATTTTTTCAACTTGTTTTCATCTTCTTTACCTCGTGTTATTCAATGTTCAGCTGTTTTTCAAAACATTTCTCGAGCATGTGGCATGTCCATTTGTGAAAGAATACAGCGCAGTGTTGAGAACGTCAGCATAGAATTATTCGCCTTCAATTTCGGAGGTAGGCATACTGGTAACTTAGTAAGGAGGACTTTTCATCCGAACCGTCCCCTGTTGATGCCTCGACATCAAGTTATCTGACATGATACGGATTACATTTTTCAGTAAGGAACCACTATCTCTGGCTCTCCCATTAAAGCACATATCTGCATAGGGAAACTTATGGCATGTACGCTGTTTCTATCTAAAATGGGCCAGAAATAGTGGTTCCCTCTTGCAAAATGTAATCCATACTGTCCTCTTTTGTTGCACATTCGATTTACAGCTAGTTTACTTGGTAGACGTTTCATAGGTTTTTCACAAATTATGGGTTCTTTGGTTTTTTCATAGCTCGAAAATTCCTCGAGTACATCAGAAATATCTAAAGTACACTTTAGAATGCACGATTTTCATATTCTGTATCCTGCATATTTTCAAATTCACCACGTTGCGTCGGTGCGAACACTTTTTTCTTCGTCGTTAAGATTCACTTAGAGAGTCACGTAAAAAAACCGAACCAAAACAAATAATTTCGCAAGTTGCATTGGGGAAAAAAAAACACATTAAATTGGATCTAGAGTCCAGACTCATAAAAACATCGGCAAGAAAAAGTACTCTTGATTCAATCAGAATCTAGCTTAAATCAAGAACCAAGCCTCTTAATTTAAGCGGATTTCGTTTTAATTCAAGCAAAAATCCGATTGAATCAAGAGTATTTTTTCTCGTCAATGTTTTCAAGAGTCTGGACTCTAGATCCAATGTTTTTTTTTTCCAGTGTGTTATCAACCTTTCTTGCACATAATTTCTTTCTTTTTGAAGAATTGGGTTGTGCTTTTCTTCCAATTAGGGCGAAATCGTGCGTGAGGTTGTCCGCGTCTTTTCCAGTGTCTAAAACTCGCCTTGAGTTGAAAATAATGAAGAAATGAATCAAAGGAGAAATTATTTTTAAAATTTTGCCGCGACAAAATTGTTGCGGATCGAAAGGGGCTTAGGGTGTCAGACAGTGGCGTGGCTTACTTTACGATTTATCGATGTTCTGCCATTTAAACCTATGGTAAAGAATCGATTATTAAGGTGTTCGCTGCGAACACCTTGATTATCGATCCTTTTACATAGGTTTAAATGGCATATCAATCGATATATCGCAATTCACGCCACGCCACTGGTGTCAGAGGAGAGAGGAACAGGTCGTGGCACCGCCTCAGGCCCTTATTCACTCGATCCAAGTTTATGGGAAACAAATAGCCATAAAGGCAACTCAATGTTTGTAAAGGGGAATGAAAATAAATTCGAGCGGAAAAAAAATTGTGTTTTTTTCCCCTCTCTTTATCCGTCGGTGAGTTTTTTTCGACGATGACTACAATCTCGCACACGGCGACCTCTTGCACGAAAACCCGCTTGCATGGTTGCCAATCCGTGCTGGAACATCCTCATATTTAGTGTGCAATTCGCTAAAAATTAATTTCTCTTTTATCTCTTTTTCTTACCCACTCGTTAAAGTCACTTCGCCTCGCTTGCGACGTTACCTATCTATTAGGAGTAATTGCAGTTTCGCTAGCTTTTGAAGTCGAAAAAGTCGCGCTTCCAGAGTTTTTGTGGGCGAACAATGTTGACTCTTTGTTGATCGCTCTTTTTCTTTTCCGTTCGTCGAAGTCTCTTGCTCCCGACAAAATACAAGTCGTTCCCTCGATAGAACTCTGCCTCAGGAGTTTGTAAGATCAGCTCTAGTTCTTCGCTGATTTTAAGAGAACAAAGAAGGTATACCGTACGAAAGGGAAACACCATGGGACTATTCTGATGTTGCCAAATGTCTCCTGATAATGGTTTTATTTCCGAGGGAAGTTATGAATGTTTATTTTTCTCGAGATTTTCCATTTCGTGAGGCATACGGTGAATGAAATCTTTTAGCCATTCAAGGAAGATGAAATAATAGTTTTTGCAGGAAACAAATATGTTTTATGATGTAAGATTAGGCAGCACTCATATGCTCATACGCCCCCCCCCCCCTTAACACAACAGAAATAGAGATAATCTCGGGGTTTTCACAGTGCATTTGGACGTTTGGCACGATAAGATGGACAACATTTTGCAATTTGAACTATAAATTCTGGCTCTTCTGGAGAAACACTCATGTGCATAGGGAAACTAATGGCACATACGTTGTTTTTAAACTGGGCTAGAATTTATAGTTCCAAAGTGCAAAAATTAGTCCAGTTGATGTGCGTTTCATTTAATTTGAACATTTTCCTTGACGCTCCTTACGCACTGGTTTTCCAACACACGAATCATTGTGATCTTTTAAAACTTGCACTATCCTCCGTGCTACGGAAATTCACCATATAAACCTTCAGGCGTCACCGAATGTCTTTTGATAAAACACAAATTTCCTGAAACTTATGAATAATTTCCTTCCAATTTTTCAGATAATTTTGTTCGTAATATCACTTAAAGCTCCTGAAAATTTCAAAGAAAAATATTAATGACTTTCCTCAAAAATAAACATTCTACCGAAGAAAAGGCGGCAACTCTCGAATGTTCATACGGCATTTTTCCTTGGCATGGCACTATACTCGATGAGAGTGAAAAATTCCAAGAGGCAACGTTATTTCGGTCAAATCTCAAGGGGGCCTGATTTTGGGTCCGTAAAGAAGCTTTCTTATTAACAGGAACAGTCGCGCGTGAAACGCAAAACCTACTCTATTCTGCCGTGCTAAGGAAAAACGCCGTATGAACATTCGAGAGTTGCCAAATTTCACCGGATAGAACATGTATTTTTAAGGAAAATTACGCATATTTTCCTTTGAAATTTTCACATATTTTAGATCAAATTGCGAACAAATCGCTTGAAAAATTTTAAGAAAAATATCCACAATTTTCCGAGTAAATTCGTTTTATATTGAAAGAAATGTGACAACGCCTGAAGGTTCATACGGCGTTTCTTTATAGCATGGCAGTATTGACCACTACTCTATATTTAATATTGATTTGCCTCGTCGCAAAGAAATAACCAGCGAAACTCCTATCCTCGTTAAAATCATCAAAGAAACACCGACAAACGCGCCAAAATCTCGCGTAATCATCTTCCGAAAAAGAGAAGAAATGGGGTTTGAAACATAAAAAAAAGCCAATCAGATTTTAGGGTCCCTTTCTGCGAGCGGGTCGTCTTTACGCACAAAACGTAGGGGGGCCCTCGCCTGGAGTCCCGAATTCACGAAGTCAGTTGCGCTATTTTGCATTTCATCGCTCCTCTGACGTAAGGGCGTATCTCGATTTTTGCATGAGCCCTGCTCTGCATATATCGCCATGCTTTCTGGGGCTCATAAGGAATTTGAGATACTCCCTTACGTCAGAGGAGCGACGATTTTAGCCGTGGGATATGAGAAATGCACCCCGTTATTTTTACATGGGTCGATATGAAAACCGAACAAGTCCCCTTATCCTATGAGTCTTAGAGCGTACGTTTTCTTACGGAGCTCAGAGGTCACGAGGAAATGGACATACTGGGTTTCCAATATCAACTAACTCTTTTATGGCCCTTCGCGGCGAGAGACAGGCTTGCTTTTTACGGTGGGTCTTTAACTCCAGGGTCATAAAGTAGCGCAAAATTAGAGACTGCAGGACATGAGGTCGTTATGGGGTCACATGGGTACCAACTTTTTTAACTGATTTTCGGTCGAGCGAATCTCTCTGAGAGTTGGGGAGGGCCCCAACCACATTGTAATCTACATTCTGTGCTATGGCGTGGCGTTCTTCGCAATATATCGATTGATCTGTCATTTAAACCTATGGAAAAGGATCGATATATAGGGTGTTCGCAACAAACTCCTTTATATTCGATTCTTTATTCATTATCATAGCTATAAATGGGGACATATCGATTGTCGACTATTCTCGCCTCGCCATTGCTCCTATGTTGCATGTCCAAATGGACCACAAACCAAGGTTACTGTTCTAAGGAGGAACGTCATATGAGCTCCCAAACATTGCTAAATTTCTTTTGATGCAACATTTTAGGAAAACTTTTAAAAACTTTGTTTAATTGTTCCTTCTGTAGTTCCTTCGTTGTTTCCTTTTGTTTAAATTATAGTCTATATATGTTATAGTTACAGAAAACGAAACGTTATGGAGGGTATTAAAGTTGAACCACCTATATTTTACTGCTTTTAAAGATCGAGTCTGCGTCCATACGCTGAAAAAACTAAAAATTCAATCACATCTTCTGCCACGAAGTTTGGAAATATCAGGATTACCACGAAGATAAAGTATAATGGTAGCGCACCTTGGTATTTCGCCTTCAAGTTTCGAGATAGACCACGAAATATCTTGTCTTGCAGTTAATTTAGCTAAACTTTCCCTGCGAGGATATTGATGCTGTGTGGCTCTATTTTTTAACCGAGTCTCCATGATTGACGGTAAGTGTGCATATTATGTAGTGAAAATTCGATCAATTTATTTACAAACCGTGTTTATCTGGAACATATGAGTCGGTTGATGGTTAGTTATAACATGATGGATACTCATTGAAAATGTCCAATTTTTACTTACCGGTGGGAAATCAGCATTTTCCCTTTTCTACGATTTTTCCATCGAAAATTTTGAAAATTTGAGTCGTCTCAGGAGCTATTTTGAGCTGCTCTCACCGACAAGTTGATCCAACCATATAGTTGAATCTCCAAGTTCAAAAGCGACTCATCTCGGAAAAATGAAATTTTTCAGGAGACGATAATAACTGCGTAACAGCCAAAAAAGGAGTGTTTCTACGCAACGAAATGAACATTGTAGAAAACCCGAGTTGAGTCGTTTTCGAACTGAGAGACTCAATTTCAAGGATGAAAGATTTGTTACGCTCTTGCTTAGAATAATTTCTTACGTTTCTTAGGAGGGGCCGAGTAGATTTCGGAGGGGGCAGGCCTCTTAGCCCGAGGAGCAGAGGGGGGGGGGGGTCCAAAAATTTGAAAAAGTGCGTCATATACGTAACACTTGAATTGTCCTTTTGATTATTTTATGATAAAAAAAAATTGCAAAGAATTAGGCAGTCCGTAGATGTCTATGTAAATTTTCTCAACTGTACGCCCATAATAATGAGAGAAAAAAAGAAAAAAAACTCACTTGTGCAACTCTGCAATGGTGCGTGGTGCGGGTCCTCTCCGACTTGACGGAAAACGTGGCCAGTGGCGTGGCGTGCTTCGCGATAAATCGATTGATCTGTCATTTAACTCTATGGAAAAGGATCGATAAACAGGGTGTTCACAGCGAACACCTTACTAATCGATTCTTTACCATAGGTTTAAATGGCATAACAATCGATACATCGCAATTTACGCCACGGCACTGGACGTGGCTGCTCTCGCCGCAACGAGAAAAGAGCGCGAACGGGGGATTTCAAAATCTTGGCGAAGCCGAAGCCCCGATGACGCAACAGCCGGGCCGAGCGCCGAATTAAATAAAAGCGGATAAAGGGTTCAAGAGCCGCCGCACAGTGGATCGAGTGGACGGAAGAGTTGGGACAAAATTTGGAAACTTTACAAGCCTACACTGAAAAAAACACATTGGATCTAGAGTCCAGACTCTTGAAAACATTGATAAGAAAAAATACTCTTGATTCAATCGGATTTTTGCTTGAATCAAAACGAAATCCGCTTAAATTGAGAGGCTTGGTTCTTGATTTAAGCTAGATTCTGATTGAATCAAGAGTACTGTTTCTTGTTGATGTTTTTAAGAGTCTGGACTCTAGATACAATGTGTTTTTTTTCCAGTGTATAACTCCGCTTCAACAATACATTAGGTTACAAATGAGGGGCTCGGAGGACAAGGCGCATAAGTGCAGTTTTTGAAAGAATTGAGTTATTAATGATTCCACCTAAAACTAGTTTGACTGCATATTCTGTGAAAAAATTCGCTCCCGAATTCCAATTTTTAAGCATCAAAAAGTCAGTTTGAACTTTCTTTCCGCCGTAAGGATCCATGTAAGTTCGAAACTTCTAACACGTGTTTCTCGCAATAGCGAAAACTGCACTTGTGCGCCTTGTCCTCCACGCCCTTCAAATATAGTTCCGCTGGTTTCCTCGTGAGATTATGTCCTAGAAACACACCTTATTACCTAAAATGCGGCAAAATGAACATCAAAAATTTGCGATAATTCCGTGAAAAATTCCATATTCGACATTTTTGATCCATTGTGCGCCGCCAAGCGTTGTGACCGCGGTCGGCGCCCAAAGTTCGTCGCTCGTCTGACGTAAGGGCGTATCTCTATTCTCACGTGAGCTCCGAAAAGCATGGAGTTATATGAACAAGAAGGCTCACGTGGAAATTGAGATACCCCCTTACGTCACATGAGAGCGATGAGTTGAATCGCAAGGAATGAGGTCACAGCGGGACCAGTTCGCGGGTCCAAAATACGAAATTAAACAGGAAAAACGACCTATCAATATCTGCACGTTGCCGAAATTCCGTAGACAAAAAACCGAAACTAATCCATATATCCACGTGAAGTCTAAAAATATCTGACAATGCTGGTTGGTTTTTGAAATTTATGGACAAAACGAGAGACAAAGAAGACACAGGGAATATGGAGTGATCCTATTGGTTGAAATGAGTGGAGCCGATCGATTAAGGGGGAGATGATGGACTAACTATAGGGTCTCTCGTGGGTTGCCGTTAATTAGTCCATTGCCTACCCCCTTTGTCCATTGCAACTTCCCACTTCCACCAGGAGGATCCCTCCATATCCCTCTTTTCTTCTATGTCTATAGCTTTGTCTATCAATTTCAATAAATGACCTGCTGTGAATAATCAAGGAGTGAAATTCGGTGCCGTGGTCTAAATAGCACCCAAAAACCCCGATTGATGTATGCAAAGTGAAATTACCACCATAAAAGCGTATGACACACCGCAAAAAGAGTAGATTTCGCTCCGTATTCATATCGCTCGGAGTTGTTCCGAGGCGCTACTTTGACGCAGACCGCGTTAAGCAGATAGAAGGAACCGCGCCACATCGCCATTGCCAAATTCGATTGAGCAATTTAGCTTCTTGCACGAAAAGGGTTGTGCGGATTTTTTTGCCAACTTCGATGAAGTTTTTGCATTGTGCGGAGAACATTTCTTGAAGTTTTCGAAGGAGTTCGCACAAACGTTCTCTTGTAAAAAAATTAAATCGCCCAGTTAAATTTGGCGATAGCCGATGTGGCTCCACAAAAAAATTCACAGCTTTTTTTGAACACTGGAAAAAAAACACATTGGATCTAGAGTCCAGACTCTTCAAAACATCGACAAGAAAAAATACTCTTGAATCAATCGGATTTTTGCTTAAATCAAAAACCAAGCCTCTTAATTTGAGCGGATTTCCTTTCGATTTAAGCAAAAATGTGATTGAATAAGGAGTATTTTTTCTTGTCAATGTTTTCAAGAGCCTGGACTCTAGATCCAATGTTTTTTTCTTTTTTTTCTGAAACATGAATGTTTTGTGGGAACCGTTTCGGCAAGGTTCGGATGCACTTACGATGTTTCTGCTTAGGACGGGCGAAGATGGCGGCGCGGCGGATCGCGGATGGTGAGTCGTTGTTCGCGGTCGGATCCTCGATTCACGGACGATGTCTAGACCAATAACTCACCATTCGCACGCATTTCGCGCCACTGCCACCGGCCACGCCCAAACCATGAACGAGACCCCGCGTTGTCGGCCCGTCGCCCAACATTCTCGCCCGAAGATTCAAAGTTTCGGCTTGTCCTACCTCCTTTGTCCATTGCAACCATCCGCTTCCACCTATATACTGCCGTGCTTAGGAAGAACGCCGTACACGGAGAAAAAAACCTCGTGCGTGGGACCCGAAGTTCAGGTCATATGGATCTCTGAAGTTTTCGGATTGAGCATCTGAACACTGGTTCACAGGTTCGGATCACACATCTGAAACTTCAGTTCTCACAGCTGAAGTACTTCAGATGTGAGAACCGAAGTTTTTCGGATGTGAGAACCGAAGTACTTCAGATGTAAGAACTGAAGTTACAGATGTGTGATCCAAACCTCAGCAGCTGGACCTACAGTGTTCAGCCGAAAACTTCAGAGATCCATATGACCTAGACTTCGGGTCCCACGAACGAGGTTTTTTTCTTCGTGTATGAGCATTCGAGAGTTGCCAAATTTCGTTCTATAAAATGTTCATTTTTGAGGAAAATTATGAATATTTTCCCTTGAAATTTTCAGGAACCTCAGGTGTAATTGTAAACAACATTATTTGAAAAATTTGAAGAAAAAAATTCATCAGTTTACCAAGAAATTTGTGTTTTATAAATAGAAATTTGGCAACGCCTGGAGGTTCATACGGCGTTTTCCCTTAGCGCGGCAGTATAGGATCCCTCCATATCCCTTTTGTCTTCTTTGTCTGCAGCTTTGTCTATCAATTTCAACAAGCAACCTGCTGGGGCGGCTCTCAAGTTTCAGTCCAAAACCTCGATCCATCCCTGAACCAGATAGATCCTCTCTTAGGTGTTCCAATGAGAGTATCTTTTTGCGTAACCATATCGATCTATGGGTCAGTTGTGCTGGTCACAGAATCGGGTTTTGATGCTTGATTCTTGTTAATTAGCTCAAAATAATAAGATCTGTCCAAACAGCAACTTTCTTTGTTCAATACTAACCGAGATTTTGCCCTTTGAAAAGTCGGGTTTTTGACGTCATCAACTGCGGTAGTGACACCCTTGGTTTCTTCCACCTTACTTTCATTCGCTTTTCATGTTGAACAAGTGGATCAAATGTGCGTCACACTGACTGATGAATGCAAGGTATGGAAGAAACCAAGGGTGTCTCTATACCGCGGTGGATGACGTCAAAACCCGACTTTTCATAAGGGGATATCTCGGTTCATATTTAACGCCGGAAGTTGCTGTTTGGACTGATCTCCTTATTTTTAGCTAATCTGCAAGAATCAAACACTAAAACTCGATTCTGAGACCAGCGCAACTAACCCATTACCCTTCGATCAATTTTTTCCAGCAACCTTCATGGATCGACTCATCTCTCACATACAATTTGGGATCTTATTTGTTTTGTGCACTTTTAAAGGACTCAGCGAGGCTGTGTGATTGGCTCATTTCTGATGATTGTGGCACCACTCTGAATTTAACAGTAAAATTGTTGAAAAAATAGTCAGTCGCATGATCGCAGCACTGATGCAGCTGCCTTATCTACAAAACTTGAAGCTTGGTTCCGCCTGCCTGTTTCAACGTCAAGTTTTTTCGATTAGTAAATAATAATCAAATCTGTTAAATCGCCAGTCGCTATGTTCATTGATGGCCGAGGACATGAAGCGAACTTTGAAAAGAAAGTAACGGTTTGGGTAGTGTGAGGTCTACGTTTTTTTCGATTAGAACACTAAACCGAACTGTTCGGTCCGTCGAACCGACTCTTCAGAATTCGATCATCTCAAGCGAATAGCTTGGTCGAGCTGACCGAATAATTCGGTTGTCTGTATCGAACGAAAGCATATTCCAAATCACCAGGACTATTCGATTTCAACGACTTTTCTCTTCAGCACACGATGTATAACATGCATCTGCGTTTCTGTCGTGCTACGGAAAAACGCTGTATGAACATTCGAGAGTTGCCAAATTTCCTTAGATAAAATATTTATTTTTGGGAAAAATTATGAATATTTTTCCTTGAAATTTTCAGACACTTTGAATTAAATTACAAACAAAATTATCTGAGAAATAGGCAGAAAATTATTCAAGATTTTTCTTGAAAATTAGTGATTTGCCAGAGGAGATTTGGCAACGCCTGAATGCTCATACTGCGTTTTTCCTTAGCACGGCAGATTTGTCCTGACTACGGTTTTCTCCAACTTAAACTGACAGTAAGTTTAAAAACGTTTTAATTTATGCATAAGAAGCGTTTGGTGCAAATTTATCGTGTCACTAATAAGTAAAGCAGCTTTTCTGCGCGAAGAAAGAAAATGGAGTAACAAAATGGACCGTGCCGTGGAACGTGGTTCCCGGTCAACGATGGAGTGTGATTCGCCTTAATTTACAACAGATAGGCTATTATCTCAACACTTCAAATTTTTTGCCTATACTGTCAAAATGAAGGCGAGCAACGTTTCAGGAACTGCACTCTGTTTGGCGCAATGCATGAAGTATTCATGCAGTCCTGTAGGCGCTGTGCCTTTCACGCCGACCGCTGCTGAACGCAATGTGTTTCACGCAAAATCACCCAAAACACTCTGCAGGCAAATATATATCAAAATCAAAATTTTCGGATTTTCCAAAATTAAATTGGTTTCTCGTGAGCCTGGAATTTCCTTTTTTTTTGTAAAGTATTAACTCAACTCAGTTTCACCTCGTATTCTCGAAAGAAGGCGTTCATCCGAAATTTTAAATAAGCTTTTATTGGTCCTGAATATGCCCCTACAGCATAAAAAAAAAAAAATTCAGAACTTTCGGACAAATGTTGAGTATCTTTTAAGCACTCAATTCTTAGTCATTCTTTTTGAGGAGAAAATCAATTTCTTGCCTCTCCTGTAAACATGTCATTTCGCGGATTCATGGACCTCTACCACAAACCGAGTCAATTAATATCCCTTTACTTCGTAAACAGGCACGTTGTTGCCATAAAAATAGAGAATCCCGCGGTGTGGATGATTCACAGTGATTTTTTTTCTCTCCTCAACAACACTAGCAGGCTGATTGTTAAAATTTATAGACAAAGAAGACAAAAGGGATATGGAGGGATCCTATTGGTGGTAGCGGGTGGTCGCAATGGACATAGAATGAGGTAGGTAATGGACTAGCAAACAGCAACCCAAGAGAGACCCTATAGTTAGTCCATCATTTATCCCCCAGGTCTAAACCATCCATTTCAATCGATGAGATTGCTCCTTACTCCCTATGTCCTCTTTGTCTATAGCTTTGTCTATCAATTTCAGTAATCAGCCCTCTAAGCTATTCACGGAATGATCTCGAGCGCTCATTATCGGCACGGGTTAAAACAAAATCCGACCAGAGGCTACCTTTTTTTTATCAACACACTGACGCAACTTTGATACTAAATAAATTAATTCGCCTAATTTGGCAACAATGACCGAATATTGCGCACCTGCGTGCACGATGGTGGTCCTGATTCCCACTCCGGTGTCCCGAATTCGAATCCCGGTCAAGGTGCCCGCCAACATTATTGTCAAACTGAACTGAATTTCCCTCTGAAATTGCATTCTGCTCGCTCTTCTCATTCGGTACGGCAATTTTGCACCCATTGTGCTGCATTAAATCCGGGAACAGTGTTGCCATTTTATTTTACTTAAGATTTCGGGGTTCCTGACATTAATTCCGATTTCTTAAAGTTCCGAGAAAAATTCTGGTTTTTTCAAGAGTTCCGAGGAAATTCCGAAATACACCCGGATGTAGTTCCGAGGATCGTCAAGTTTGTAAAAAAATCGGTCAAACTGACATGTTGTATTTCGGACCATAACGTCCGATTTTTTTTCTTAGATCAACTCATGATATAATTTTAAATACTTTACATAGAATGACTTTTTTCCATAAACTACGGACACCGTTTCCAAGAGGATCGATGATAAAAGTCGGCTGTAACGACTTTCGTCATAAAAAAAAAAATAAAGATGCCCGAAATGCAAACACCTCCTTTTTTTTTCTCTATGGTTTTGCACCTTCAATGAACTATACTGGTGTGGTGTACTGCAATGCTAAGGAAGAACGCCGTATGAACATTCGAGAGTTGCCACATCTCCTTCGATAAAATATTTATTTTTGAGGAAAGTTATGAAATTTTTTTTTTGAAATTTGCAGGAACTTTAGGTAAAATTGCGAACAACATAATCTTAAAAATTGGAAGGAAAATATTCATAAGTTTACCAGGAAATTTGTGTTTTATCAAAGGAAACTTGGCAACGCCTGAAGGTTCATACGGCGTTTTGCCTTAGCACGGCAGTATACTGGTGTGGTGTACTGCCGTGCTAAGGAAAAACGCCGTATGAACATTCGAGAGTTGCCAAATTTCCTACTATAAAATGTTTATTTTTGAGAAAAGTTATCAACATTCTTCCTTGAAAGTTTTAGACTATTTAGATCAAATTACGAACGAAATTCCCTGAAAAATCGAAATTATTTTTTCTAAAAATATTCCCAAAAATTCGTGATTTAGCAAAGGAGATTTGGCAACGCCTACAGGCTCATACGGCGTTTTTCCTTAGCAGTTAGCACGGCAGTGTAGGTAGCTGTTGTGACAGTAGTAGTGAGAGGGACCCGAAACAACGAAAACGACAAGGGAAAGCGGCGTGTTTTTAGCTGTGATATAACTCACATGGACGTATTCATGCTAAAAGGAACTATGTCACATGCAAACCCTATGCTTATAGTTCCTTTTAGCATAAATGCGTCCACATGTGATTGCCCGTGCCCGCTAACCTATCTCATTAGTATGATCAGTGTTGGGTTTCCGCCGTATTTGGTCAACACCCAAACCAGTTCGCGTCACATCTCCGTCGAGTCTGTTTAAACATTCACGTCATCCGTTCCTAGCGGCTTCACGAAATTAACGAGGCGAGCATGAAAATGATAAGAGGACTTCTCCCATAAGGACCGTACCTGGAATCATAGAAAAAACCTACACGGAAAAAATTAAATTGCTGATTTAACAATTCAATTAGGTACTAAAAAAAAGTGACTGCAACGTTTCAACGTAGATTTTAAAACAAAAACACACTACTTTAACCGCTATTGTAAGCTAATTTAACCACGGGGGTGGTTGAAGTAGCATTTTTGTTGTTGTTGTAAAATCTACATTGAAAGATTGCAGTCACTTTTTTAGCAAATGAATTGTTAAATCAGCAATTTTTTTCCGTGTAATTCGTCGGTTTTTAGACGAAGGGACGTAACTCTATTCTAAAATTTCAAAGACTTGAATATCTCTGCCCAAAAAAATCGTTGATTTTTGCAAGTAATTGGACAGCGTTTAGCAGAAAAAAACCAAGCCACGTCAGCTATTGCCATTTTTTAAACTGGGCAATTTCATTTTTTTTACAAGAGAACGTTTGTGCAGATTACTTTGAAAATTTTAAGGAATTCGCCTCGTACTATGCAAAAATGTCTCTAAAATTTGCACAATAATCCGCACAACCCTTTTTATATAAAAAATTAAATTGCCCAAATAAATTTGGCAATAGCTGATGTGGCTTGGTTCGTTTCTGCTAAACGCAGTCCAATAAATTAGAAGGAAAATTAGCGAAATTTTCCCTGTAAAAATACAATTAACAAACGGCAATCTAGTTACGTTCTTTTTTTGCCCGGGAAACAGATATACTCTTTCGCCTCGGAAAAAATAAAATAGGATGAAAATTTTGAAACACCGCAATGGAGATACATAGTTTCACACCTTGGCCTTCCGTGTGAGACACGGACATCCGTCAAGCTTGGATGGTAGCATTAAGACTTTGCCAGCAACGTGTTTGTCCATCTACCCAGCTGCAGCTAGTGTACAGTAAATTAAAACGCCTTCAATTTTTTGAATGCCACACGGACATCCGTTGAGGTTGAATAGTTGCATCAAGGCGCTGTCGTCAACGCGTCCCATCGTTCGTCGCCACAGACTAATACAAGTAGTGCGAAGAAAGTCAGAAGGCCTTTAGTTTTTTTTACATATCGATGGCCAAGTGAGAAACCACGTATCTCTGGTTGCGATGTTGCAAAATTCCCGTCAATCTTTATTTTTTCTTCGGCAAACTAGTCAACGTAGAAATCTCGTGATATTTCCTCTCTGTCAGCAAACAAATTGGTGTACATTTCAAGCCATAAAATAGGCTTATTTAACTTGGAAAAACTATGGAAGGAGCGGACATTTTGAAACACCGCAGCGGAGATGCATGATTTCGCACTTTGGACATCCATATGCAACACAGACATCCGTCGAGCTTTAGTAGTCGCATCAAGGCGCTGCGCTGTTACCAACGCGTCCGACGAGCGACCCAAAACGCCTTCAATTTTTTGAATGCAATATGGACATCCGTCGAGGTTGAATAGGTGCATTAAGGCGCTGTCATCAACACGTCCTCTTGTTAATCGATCCCTAAAGACGAGTATGGTTAGTGCGAAGGAAATCATACACTGGAAAAAAAAAAAAAAAAAAAAAAAAAAAAAAAAAAAAAAAAAAAAAAACACACATTGGATCTAGAGTCCAGACTCTTGAAAACATTGACAAGAAAAAATACTCTTGATTCAATCAGATTTTTGCTTAAATCAAAAGGAAATCCGCTCAAATTAAGAGGATTGGTTCTTGATTTAAGCAAAAATCCGATTGAACAGGAGTATTTTTTCTTGTCGATGTTTTTAAGAGTCTGGACTCTGGATCCAATGTGTTTTTTTTTTTTTCCGGTGTAAGGCCTTATTATTCAGTCTCTTGAAAATGCGACATGCGGATGTATTGTCCATGCATCCACCGAGCATGAATGAATAGTTTCATATTCCCTTCAGAGCAAAAGAGATTTTCTCAAAACAGACGCAGGCACCGATGAACCCTAATCTGGACATCGTCGGTTCGGGGGGGGGGGGGGGGGAGGGTGTCAGTGGTATGCCCCCCTCTCCCTCCTATCAAAAACCGAAAGAAAAATGACAAGAAAGGAAAGAAAGACGGAGAGGATAAGTTTTAACAGGTTACACAAATTTTAGTTTGGTTTTGTTGTCGTTCGTTAAAGTCTCCGGAAATATCTATTGAGATGGCCAACGGAATGATGAATCCGCTTTACCGTCAGTGAACTTCATACTGACGTGCTAAGGAAGAACGTCGTATGAGCCTTCAGACGCTGCCGTATTTCCTTCAATAAAAACTTAATTTATTCGGAAAATCGTTAATATTTTCATTCAATTTCTTCAGACAATTCAGCTCGCAATTTTATCTAAAACGTTTAAAAATTTGAAGGAGTACTACGCATAAGGTTCTTTAAAAATACACGTTTTATCCGGGGCAATTTGGCATCTCTCAAATGTTCATACGAACATGTTCTCAAATGTTCTTCCTTAGCACGGCAGCATAGAGGGGTATATATAGCTGACGGTGTGAGAAATGTGACACCTCTCTCTTCCTCCCCCATCCCCAAATGATATTTGACGTAGCGCATTCGATGGTGGAAATGCAGAAGTGCGCATCTCAGAATACACGATTTTCCAGGAGAGTACAAAAAACGGTCTACATTCCTCTTTTTAGTTCGTAGACGTGTAATAATTTTTGAGGATAGCAAGAATAAGATGGTTTTTTACACTCCATCAGCATTTTGAATTATTTTTCGAACTGTTAGAAAATAAGGCGAAGATGCCGAGATTCGCGTTTTCGGTTTTCGGCACTAGGAATTGACGCTTCATCCCGAGTAACGTATTTTGGCAATTAGTGTTTTACCCCTGTTGTTGGCGGATTTGGATCATCTAAAGCCTGAAAAAAGAGTTTTACGCTTAAAATTCCTATTCAGATAAGGTTTAGTTGGATATCATATGGCCCATGCACGCTATTTCCATTTAAATCTTCAAGCAAAAATACTTAAAAACCACAATCTGAACCGAGCGTATGGGCTCACTCTTTTGAAATAAGACTCGGAGATAAAAACAAAAAACTTATTATTTAATCAAAATAATACTCTTCGGACTCCTCGGGCATTCTTCAAAATTACGGCTCGAATGAAGACATCAATATTATGAACATTTTTGGTCTACGCCATTGCACAGAGCCACTAACTTAGGATACAGAAGAGCGCCTTCAACCCACGCCGTAATCTTAATGCAGAATTCTGATACCACTATTCGGGCGGGCGTCACGACAGTCGTTTTGCATAGCCGGCTAATTGAAGGCAGATCATTGGCCCAGGCAATAGGGTACGAATTTCAGCAATTTGAGGCGTAATTTTTAAGGAGCAAAACCTCCGGGGGTGCTCTCCCTGCCATCCAAGGCATTAATTATGCAGAATTTGTAAGTAATATTTTGTAGTATATATGATGTGTCGTAGTATTAAAATTGCTCATTTTATACTATTTGCCATGTATATCAAGCCACAATATGTACACATATCAGCCATTTAGGTACTTGCGCATAAATAAAACTATAAAAAACTTAAGTTATCAACACATTTTTATTTTCTAGGATTAAATTTTTACAAAAATTTGATAGAAAAATTGCAATATAAACCTGAAATGGGTACATAATACATTACTACAAACTTAATACTTGAAAATAGCATTTTAATGAGATAGAGCAACAATAACATTTAATGTACAGGAGTAAAAAAAAAAATATTGAGTAACAGCCCCCCCCCCCCCATCAAAACAATAATTAGTAGTAGTCTGGCATTTTCCATAGAAAAATACATTTTCCATAAAAAAATACTATTTATAGAATGTACGATAGAAATGTTGGAAAACTAATCAGGGAGTTTTCTTGCTATTTTGTGTGATTTTCTTTAGAATGAGTGAGAAAAACTGACAAAAAATTTCATGGGAAACTTTTGGTTAGTTTTTCTTTAAAAAAATAAAACATGAGCATAGCTATACAATGTCCCAATCTGAGATACACACTTTTTGACTTTAGCCATTGACATACCTACCTCACTATAAAACAGGTAATCTCAGAGATGACGGTCTTAGAATAATGAAGAGTTTCTCAAAACAAGTCTGGAATGATTGCACCACAAAGGATTAAGATAAAAGTCAATCAATTTAGAGCATCCAGTTGAGATTGGATATTTTCTAAAACTGAGTAAAGCTTCGTCAATTCTTGACGATTTAAATCCAGGAGAATGTCTTCTTGGTTTCTAATATTCAATTTGATCTCAGCTCTAGGCTCCAATTCTTGGTCCCCTTTATCCGATTTTATGGCTACGTTTGTACTCCAGTCGATGCCTGTGACCTAAAAGCCAAGAAAAAAGAAGAATAAATTATAGAAATGAAATAGACAATAAAGTAGAAAAGAGTTACAAAAAAACAAAAATAGAACCCCACTGAGTACATGAATATGACCATGGTAAGAGAGGAACAGTCACGGACAACAAAAAACCGCCGTGCCTCTAATTACTATTGATTCATCTGCATTGTACATCACAGGTCACAGGTCAAATGGACTGCATTTTGCAATTTGGAACTATAAATTCTGGCCCGGTTTAAAAACAACGTATGTGCCATTAGTTTCCTTATGCACATACGTGTTTCTTCAAATGAGACAGAATTTATAGCTCCAAATTGCAAAATGCAGTCCAAATCTATGCCACATAAGTTTAAACACTTACAGAATGTAATAGAAGATCCACCACCTTGATTCTTGCATTTACTTTTGATGCTAAACTGAGGACAGATGATTTTCCGTTGCACTCTAAAAGTGTGTGAGCTCAGGTGTGGACTCTACAAAAATTTTGTTGATCTGTTCGGGGAAATGCTCGACTGCTACATCACAACCCAAAGACTTTTTTTGCATAATGCTCTGCTGCAAACTGCTAGGTTCAGATACCTGTTATCTTCTACTACTGTTAATGAGAGAGATACAAATACTGAACAAATTCCTTTCTTTTTCCTATTTACACTGCAATCATGATACTTTTCTTTCAGACACACTTTATAGCACCACCTCATAGTTTGAAATCATTAGTGAATCATACTAAACTATTTTAGACATCTCCGTGGTATTATTCATTCCTCCAAAAACCAAATTTTATGCTGCAGACTAACTCTATTCAAGGTTTACTAATTTAATTGGACAATTTAATTAAATAATGAAAAAGTGAAGGAGGCAGATCTTCTGATTCACACCAAGAGAATGACCTCTAGTTTGGTGTTAAATCTAAATTTAGTAAAATAATTAAGCTTGGAATCGAGGTCAGAATTTTATAAGAATCTTTCAACAGATTCAAGAATTTTAAGTTTGTGAGAAGCCTTTTCTCCAGTTGTGACATTAAACTTTGGTGGAGGTTTAGTCGACCTTTAGACGGAAAATTTCTGAATCTTTTCTACAGGACAACTCAAAATGACTTTTTAACTTCTCTAACCTGGTGGGAGTAGAGAGATTTTTGTTTCATTGCGTTCACAAGAGATTCTGCTTCTGTTGACCACAGTTGAGAAAAAGCGACGGCTCTTTCTTCTTCCATGCGTAATGTTTCGACCATATGTTTATGGAGAGCTGCAGGTTTTATGATGTGGAAAATTGCCTTGAATAAAAGAAGAAACATAATTTGTAGAAATTAAAATTTTAAGGCAATAGGAACAATAAAGCATTTTACTGCCAAGATAAAATTTGGATTGATGCTATCTTTAATAAAATCTGACCAAAAATATTCAGAAATTTTTGAAAGCATAAAAGAACTATGTACCTACATATTTTATTCATTTTTCATTTTTTTCCTCCAATGTAAGCAGATGAATGCAGGGCGCAAGTATCAAAACGATTTGAGAAGATAAGAAATAGGAGGCTCCCTGTTCTATTTCTTCACTTTAAGTAATTCTCACAGCTTTATGTTATACCTTTCTTCAATATTCACCCCATGCAATGCTAGATGCCAGATACTCGAGACTGAGAAATTTAAATCATCTGGCCAAAAGTCATCAACAAGGTCTTTTGATCACTAAGCAAACGGCTTTGAGGTGAAGCTCTCTCTTGCTGACTCTTGCAGTGTTCACTTTCTTAGAAAAATGTCCTGCAAACCATTATACTCCTCTCTATGAAGTAGGGATGGCGATGTTTTCTAATAAATCAATTTCGGGAAATCAATTTGATTTTCGGTAGAAAATTGATTCGATTTTAAAATCGGATGGAAAAAATCGATTCAAGGTACAATCGATTTTCTTCGAAATCGATTTTAAAACACTTAAAAATCCACCTTCAACGCCAAAAACAAATCTGAACCTTGAAATGAAACTCCGGTTTCACAGAATTTAGGCCTTTTTGTGCCACATTAACGTAGAAAATTTCGATTTTTTCAATAATTCGATTTCTGCTCGAAAAATCGATTTCGATTAAAAATCGGCAACAAAAAATCGATTCAACTTTTTCGATTACTTTTTCCAAAAAATCGATTTACCAAAATAATCGATTTGATATCGCCATCACTAATTCTCATTTTGATCCCCAAAGAGCATTGCCCCTGACATGTCTTGCATCTTACTACCTACAGAAAAGATATTGTGGAGTTTATCATAGATGCCTACCTTTTTCAGAATGTGGGTTGTTGTTGATATTAGTTGATCTACTTCTACAGAGCTCAATTCCAGAGAATGTTGCAATTTGTCCCTTTCTTCTGTTGTGAAGGGTTCGTCGAGATCCTTAGAGATAGCTTTGACAATACGATTGGTTATTAGAAGGAATTTTGTACCATCAATTTTATTTATGATGTCCACTCCTTTTGAAAGCCTGAACAAAAATAAAAAACAATTTTAGTTTGTCCACATTTAGTCACTTTGTGTCCGAGTGTGAGCACGAACTTTCATCACTATCATCGGGACAAAGAGTATGAAAATATAAGGGAACTAGGATCTGGTGGTGATGCTGGTGTGTTTCGTTCGTTCAATCATTGTATTTTCCGTTGTTATTGTAATAAATAAATAAATAATAAATGACCCGCAGCAGCTGTGACAGACAGCTAATTGTATTAACGTACAAATTTTGGCAAACAGTTTTTAATTTGAAAAAATGAAATAATAAGCTGTAAGTAACTAAATGGTTTCACAGACAACTTTATGAAAAATTACGCATAAATGTAGAAAAATGATTAGAAAACAATTAAACTGCCTTGAGTTTCAGGACTTTCAACTCAGATTTCAGAATAGAAATCAGAATGATAGAATACCAATTCTACATACATCAAAAGTACGCATAGAACACAAATTCTTGACGTTTATCGATACCTCTTCTATTCTATTCTGACTGAATTTGGATCAAAGAAATGCGCATTCATACAAGGCTTGGTATGAAGGGGATCATGCAGTCAGAAGTACATCAAAAGGTACAGTATGGAAGTGGTGAATTCACTTCAATATGTACTCAAATAAGGTTCCAGAATTTTGAATACAATTCTGAAGATATGATGCCCTTTTCAATGTACTGAGACGCTTGTATACTTGTAGCTATTTTTTATGACGTTCATGTTAAAATCGAGTCGTAAAGTAGTATATATCGAAGGGTGTCGCTTACTCAGAGTCTGCTTCCCAGAGATCAGCAGAAGCCATGTTTTATGAGACTTAAATTGCACTCAAAGTTAAATGAAGCACACCTTTACATGCACTTAAATCGCATGCACAGAAGACTGTAAGAGTCGAATGGTTTTCTGAAATTATGCATCGAAATCGATGGAAATGATGTTAAAAGTGACCAACACGATTTTTGAGTACCTTGAGGTAAACCATTCAAACTGAAAGAAAATATTTGGAGGGACAATTATAACTTAAAATAAATTAGAAAGTCACGAAAGATTAACAATCTCCTCGTTGATTCTCTCTTATCACTATTAGATCACTATCAAGTTTTATTTACATAACATTGATGGATGTTGCATTCGTGCATTCTGGCAACAGGTGGTTGCGTTTTGTAAACATAACCTTATCATTTTCATGTCCATTCGTGACTTCATGACTGATTCGTGATAAAACTGAGCAATAATTTGTAAATTTTCCTTTCTAGTATGTTTAGAAAAACAATTTTTTAGTAGTTACGCGATTAGCATAAGAAGTTCTTACCTGAATTATATTTATTTCTTTTCAAAGAGAAACTTTGGTAACTTCTCCACCAAAGACATGTCTTTGTTCTTGACTCTCTTGAGTGTAGCTTAAAAAGTATTTTTTCCGGTCTGATAATCAGCTATCCCTTTTATATTTTTAGTCTCAATGGAGGACTTGTCTTCAAAATTGATCTTTTTATTTTTCATACTCTTTTCTACGCATGATTTTGGGTTTTGCGGTGATACGTGTGACCCTGGTGATAACTCAATATGCAGCCAGGAACCAACCAGCAAGAGTTCAGTGTACGCCAAAGGTAGGCATGTCAGAGGAGTATTTTTGGCTTTTCTAAGCATTTTAAAATTTTGATGTATACATACAAAAGAACTTATAGAGTTACTGAAACAGGCGTATTTTTCTTTTTGCATGCAGAAAGGAAAAAGAAGCTTGACGAAACATGGAAGAAAAATAACGATTTATAGCTCTTGTTTGGATGCATTTCAGTGAACAGTCTCATTAGCTATGAAGAAATCAGGTTCTGATGCTCTCCCCATTTCCTATGAGTTTTGCTAATTTCATGCCACGAGTATGTCTTGACGAGACAGGCATAAACCATGAAGCTAATGACATGGTCACTTAATAGTTGTCCCAAGCAAGAAAATCACATCTGCAATTTCTCAGTTTCTCCTCATGTTATGCATAAATAAATTTGGCAGTCAATAATGGATAATAACTGCATGGTAAGTTGCAGATGCTTCCACTTGTTGAAAGCACACTTAGGTTGAGAAAAATTGGAACACTGAATTTGATCCATTCACTGCTTAAGGCGATTTGTCCTGGGTTCCTGGCTTGGTCGAACTGGCGTGCAATTTACTGCATCGAGTAACTAAAAAATCTTGGCATATTTTGATTACTCAACCAAAAAAGGATGATAGCCCCCACGCATGAATAGGAGAATCACTCTGAACAAGAAATTTGCAAAATTGGAGAAATGAAAGCAGGATTTGTCTACCATAAAAATGCTACAATCAATCTGAGTTACCTATATTACATGAATGTAACGTTTTTTTGTAGCCTTATCCTGGGGTTTTTTTCCTCTAAATTTTACAATTTTTTTTTGGTTGAGAACGATTCTTCAGACTCATGTGCAGGGTGTATCTTCCTTTTTTAGGTCAAAAGGTCAAAACCCGCCAAGATTCTTGACTTATTGGCTACAATATATACTATGCTTGTTTGACTATGCCAAGAACCGAATACAAATCATAATAAGTAAATCTTTCTTGCCCAGAACCGCAGTATCAGTCACTACAATATTTTTCGAAGAAATTAATTCTTAATTTGTCTCTGTTTGTATCTTTTCCAGAGGCAAGTTATATAGTCTCCGAAATCGAGAAAGCGGAGAAGGAGTTCAAACCTTGCCATGATCCTCTATCATGTTACAGTCCTGTCATTCAAGCTGATTTGAAACCGTTCAAGGGTGGAATTACCAAAGATATGATTAGTGAGGCAGAAAAGAAGTAAGCACCGTACTTTATACTCTTTGTTTCTTTTTTGTTGGGCTCCTCTTTAATCTACCTTTAAATGAGTAATTAATAAATGATCATCTGATAAGCATGGCAATTGGATCTTTCTTCTAGCAATCAAGATCCATCTAAGTGTGCTCATAGTTTGTAAAAATAGCATGTGAAAATTTTAAAAAATGTTGTAAATCTGCTCTAATTTCCACACAGTCTTTCAGCAGGTTTGATTTTAGTCATTCACTGATCTTCTTTTTGTCTTCTATTTTTAGTAAATAAGCTCTTATTTTTTTTTAATGTTTAAAAATGCAGTACAAAAATCTCTGTCTTCTAGGGGTACTAAGTATCAAATAATTGATGGTCAGCTGTATCGATCGAAAGACTGCATGTTCCCAGCAAGGTGCTCTGGTATCGAACACTTTATTTTGAATATTATTGCTAAACTGCCAGACATAGAATTTATCATCAACACACGAGACTGGCCCCAGATCTCAACACATTTTGATAAACCAATCCCTGTGTTCTCATTCAGTAAGGTAAGTCAACTTTTCTCAATGATAAGAAGAGAAAGAGAGTAAATTGATCTCCTTACCATTCTACAGTATGGAATGAACTGGATGCACCCCTTCAAACGAGTGGCAAGAATGGAATATTTAAAACTGAAGTTGCACTATTAAAACAGAATACAAAAAAGATGGAAGGATAAATGTTCAGGCAAGTTTTAGGGCTGAAAGCAAGGAAGGTTCAAAGCTACTGAGAGGGTACTCCTTGTTGTCAGACCCTTTGGATATTTTTCATAGTATGCCATTGTGACTACTTGAGTGAACATTATTCTTTGTCCTTCTTAAGTACCTAACATAGAACAAAAAGATGGTGAGACTAATGAACAACATCTCTGGTCTGGCAACATTGCAAATCTCCTGTCACATTTTATTTTTTGAAGAAGGCCTAATCATCTTTTTTGTTCGATTTTTTTCCCCTCCATTTTTCCAAGAATATTTTTTCAATATTGCAAACGAAAATGTTGAGGAGTATATTTTGGAGAAAATAAAACATTAGTGAAAATTTTCCAACTCTGCAGATAAGATACATGGGCTGTTGGTTTCACCAGCGATATGTATTTCATAACTTCCTGCCTCTCACTTGTATTAGTATCATTCTCCCAAAGTGCAAATTATCTTTTACCTATCCTGTGGCATACAGGGTGAGCGAAAAGTCCCCGACCCCCCCTCTAACTTTTGAACGAATTGAGCTAGGGAAATGAAATTTTGGGGATGTTCCTATCTCAAAGGGGACCATCTTTCGGGGGAGTCAAAATTTTGGTCCCCCCCTCAGGGGGGGACGGGGGCCCCCCAACTTTTTTTTTTCAAATGGCAACCCCTACCTTGTGATACCTCATTCGAAAGAGCATAAAAAACTAAGAATTTTGGCGCAAACCGCAGATCAATATCTTAATTTTTGACCGAGTTATGATAGGTCAAAGGTCAACTTTGACCTATTTTCAAAAAATCATAACTCCGGTTCAAATTATCGTAAAGGAAAAAATAAAACGGGAAAATTTACCAAATTGTGTCCGCTTTTAAGTAAAAATTGCAAAAATCACTTCGATTTAATTTTAAGGGGGGGCTCGGACCCCCAAATACGTCAATTCAAAGGTCATTCAATTTTCCCGCGAAATAAGCCAATTTCCCCTGGATTTGCCTCCACATTATCTCAGTAAGGTCAAAATCAGTTCAACATTACGTTGGCAAGTCCCCAAATTTCGGGAAAAGTTATAAAAAAATGATATTTAAGGTAATTAAATTTGACCGTTTAAATATCATTTTTTTTAACTTTTCCCGAAATTTGGGGACTTGCCAACGTAATGTTGAACTGATTTTGACCTTACTGAGATAATGTGGAGGCAAATCCAGGGGAAATTGGCTTATTTCGCGTGAAAATTGAATGACCTTTGAATTGACGTATTTGGGGGTCCGAGCCCCCCCTTAAAATTAAATCGAAGTGATTTTTGCAATTTTTACTTAAAAGCGGACACAATTTGGTAAATTTTCCCGTTTTATTTTTTCCTTTACGATAATTTGAACCGGAGTTATGATTTTTTGAAAATAGGTCAAAGTTGACCTTTGACCTATCATAACTCGGTCAAAAATTAAGATATTGATCTGCGGTTTGCGCCAAAATTCTTAGTTTTTTATGCTCTTTCGAATGAGGTATCACAAGGTAGGGGTTGCCATTTGAAAAAAAAAAGTTGGGGGGCCCCCGTCCCCCCTGAGGGGGGGACCAAAATTTTGACCCCCCCGAAAGATGGTCCCCTTTGAGATAGGAACATCCCCAAAGTTTCATTTCCCTAGCTCAATTCGTTCAAAAGTTAGAGGGGGGGTCGGGGACTTTTCGCTCACCCTGTATAACGACAAGGAGCAATTACTGAAAATTGTATTTTCAGACAAGGAGTTATTACGACATCATGTATCCAGCCTGGAGTTTTTGGTCTGGAGGTCCAGCCATTAGCCTCTACCCCAAGGGGATAGGGAGATGGGATATATTTCGCAAGGCGCTGAAACATGCAACAGAAAAGTGGCCTTGGAACTCCAAAAAACCAACAGCATTCTTTCGAGGCTCCAGGACAAGTGACGAGAGGGATCAGCTTATTTTACTTTCTCGAGACTCACCGGATCTTGTAGATGCTGCTTTCACAAAAAATCAAGCATGGAAATCAGATAAAGTAAGTCTTGCTTAGAATTGTAAATACATCGAGTTTGATTTGAGTCTCTTACTGATAAAAAATTCAGATTTGTTGGAATTTTTTGTAAAAACTTTATTCACCCAATTTTCTCTTTCATATATCATCTCAAGATTTTAGCTATTTATTTAAAGACTCTTACATTTTGAAAAAGACAAATGAATTTACTAAAAGGTAGGAAGTCTCATTTGAGAGATAAATAAGTTTGTTCTGTTAGTAATAGTTTTGAGCTCAAGTAGCAAGCTACTTTAAAGCTGAGAAACAGAATATTTTGAATTCGAAAATGGGTGTTGAGAGATATCTCTAAAATTTAGGATTATGGATGAATGTAATTTCAAAACTCTTTTTCTCAACTCAATCTGGATGCTCTTTGGCTCCTTTCTTTTAAACATGGTTCAAATAATGTCATAAAACAGATAAAAGAAGTGCGTATCACTTACTGCCTTTTCTAAAACATTTCAAATCTGCTCACATGGTTGCATTGTTTTTCTTTGTTTTTTTTTCTGTCAAATGTTTTTATTTCCACTTTGACTGTTGATCATAATTCTCTTTCATGTATTTTTCAAGCCTTTCTAACTTTAAATTTTTCTTGATATTTTCCTATTTTTGCCCCAGGATACTTTATATGCACCTCCTGCAGAAGAAGTTTCATTGGAAGACCACTGCAAATTTAAATATCTATTCAATTTTCGAGGTGTTGCTGCGAGTTTTCGGTTGAAATACTTGTTCCTTTGTAAATCATTGGTATTCCACGTCGGCGATGAATGGCAAGAGTTCTTCTATCCGGCACTGAAAAAATGGATCCATTACATTCCTGTTCCTACGCAGGCCACCAAAAGTGAAATTCGGTAAGTACCTGTCTCAAAAAAGTCTGATTCCAATATTCTCACATCGATTAAGGCTTGTCTGATACATATCGGCGGTGTAAGACAGCAATCACATAACTCGGTTTGCGACGTCGCAGACTTCCTATCATACTTTATTCTTTAAATGGAAAACTACTCAACGAAAATTCTTTGAAACTGCCGTGATTTTTCTTCTTCTCTATGCGAAGAAAATTCTGCAAAAACTTCAAGGAATGGTGCCAATTTTTTCTCCTTTAAAATAAATAACATGGAGGCGGAGATTTTCAGACATGCAAACGAGTTATGTGATTGCTGACTTACACCGTTGATATGCAATCTGTTCCTGTAAGTCCTAAAACCCTACTATTATGTTAATACTGTAGCCAGGACTGCAAAAATGTGGGAATGGATCTCTTCAGTGAACATAAGTTCTTCACAAAGAGTTCCTGAACTTTTTTGACAATTGTCAAACTTGGTTTCCCAATCTTGTCATATTTGGGAAAAAATTGATCATCTATTCTAGGTACAATAATTTTTAAAGAATTAAATTTGTTAATTAAATTTGTTTGTTCGTTCATTTGTTCAGCTGTTTTGCTCTTTTTTGTTAATTACTTTTGTAATTGGGCAACTTGCCCGTTTTGTATAATAAATAAAATAAAATAAAATTAAAGTTAGTAGAGCTATAACAGATTTTAATTTCCTGTACTGTATGTTTCAGGGCACTCATAGAATTTTTTAAGGAGCATGATGATCTCTCCCGGAAGATAGCTGAAAGAGGTCATGATTTTATCGCATCGAATTTGAAATTTAAGGATATTGAATGGTACTGGAAAACGTTGCTCAACAAGTATGCAAAATTGTTAACGTATAAGCCTACATTAGACGAGTCTCTAATCTTAATTGAAAGAAGCGGTGGACCGAAAACAGAACTTTAAATGAAAAAGAAGGAAAACTCAGCTTCATTGCCATTTTTTCTGTTCCTCATTTCCAAAACAGTTTTCTGTCTTAGTTTTTCAAACAAGAGCAGTTTTGAATAATCTTGGATGTTTTCCTCCCACTCTCTAGAAACTCTTTCCCCCTAAAACAAAGAGCCTCGCCAAGTTTCGCCCCTTTTTTTTATACCCGAGTTGATCAACCGGACAGTGCTCAAATAAAAGCCTATGGTAAGGCAAACTTCCATGCAAAGTTTCAACTTGAAGTGACCCCTGGTTTAGGCTGTACAGCGTTGCCAATTTTCCAGTTTCATGTGCTAAAATCAAGGATATTGGACTATTAGTCCGATGCATAAGTAGACTAGTACACCCAAGTTGGTCAACGGGACAGGGCTCAAACGAAAGCTTATGGTAAGGCAAACTTCCAGGAAAAGTTTCAACTTGAAGTGAAACCTCTATTAAGCTGTACAGCGTTGCCAATTTTCCATTTTTATGCGCTAAACTCACGAAATACTGAATCGTCATGGTTCAACAGACTATTATACCCGAGTTGGTCAACGAAACAAGGCTCAAACGAAAGCTTATGGTAAGGCAAACTTCTGGGAAAAGTTTCAACTTGAAGTGAAACCTCGTTTAGGCTGTACAGCGTCGCCAATTTTTCATTTTTATGCGCTATACTCACGAAATACTGAATCATCATGGTTCAACAGACTATTATACCCGAGTTGGTCAACAAGACAAGCCTCAAAAGAAAGCTTACGGTAAGGCAAACTTCCAGGAAAAGTTCCAACTTGAAGTGAAACCTCGTTTAGGCTGTACAGCGTTGCCAATTTTCCATTTTCATGCGCTAAACTCACGAAATACTGAATCATCATGGTTCAACAGACTAGTATACCCGAGTTGGTCAACGGGACAAGGCTCAAACCAAAGCTTATGGTAAGGCAAACTTCCAGGAAAAGTTTCAACTTGAAGTGAAACCTCCTTTAGGCTCCTAACCTAACGTATTTTTCGACTTCAGCCATTGATTTTCATCTAATAAAGGGTGGAAAAATACATTGTCAGATAAATCTGGGCAACACTGCCACGCAATTAAGACCCTCTCGTTTTGCCCTTTTTATTGTTAATGAAACTATATAGAAAACCAAGTGCCTTAATTTACGGAATAGGGAATCATCTTTTATGCTTTAAATAATGTCCTTGTCTTTTCTTGAAATTTTTTGTGATTTTCCCTCACTTGGTAAAGAGTTTCCTGTGAAAGTGCATTTTGTTTTTCGTGTCTTTCGTTTAAGAAAAAAAAAAAGAAATATGTTGTAAGCTGAAATTTTAAAATATTTTACAAGATGCACGTTTTTCAAATTTCATCAGTAATATTGCTCCTTCAACTCATGCCACTTCGCTACTTAGCCAAGTTACTCTGTTAGCTTAAGTCTTGAAATTTTTTGTTTTAAAAAAATTTCAAGTTTTACCATAATATTTTGTTTTGGGTTATGTGAGAAAGAATATCAATTTTAAACAGTGTAGTGCGTGTTCTAAGGTGCGCATGGAGAAGGAGTAAAACTGCCTCCTGCCATTGATAAATGGACGATCAAAATCAGTCTAATTTCATCAACTTTGCCTAATTTCCTCTGATATTATATTCTTCAAAGGGGAAAATAAGCAAAATTGGCATTTGAAATTTTGTGAGTGTACTCTTTATAATCTAAGGTAAATTCTCGGGAGATTTAAGGGTGTTTAGTAGTTTAGTTCTCTCTATAAAAAATCAACCATTAGAGGAAATTAGGCAACTTACGATTCTATTAGACTTATTCCAGTTTAATCGATCCAAATAATCATTCTACACATTTCTACCAGGTTGTTATTAGAGTGATCAATGAAGAACAGAAAATAGATAAGTTTTCCTTCTGATAAAGTGGGTGGAGGGATTTGGATCTCTTTAAAAATGTTTTCTTTAGCCGTCTGATTTTGATCTCTTATCCAGCTTTGTAACCAGGTGATATCTGATTAGTTCTAGAGTGAATTGCATTTAAACTCACAATTCCTGTGATATTTATTGTAAAAAGACACCTTTTTGTTGAATTTTTACATTTTGTTTTGAAGTATTATTTACCAAGGAACTGAAATAAATCAGTTTTCATACATCTCTTGAATTCTTTATACAATTATCTTCCTGACTCTAAAACCTCGAAATGAGGTTTTTTCTTTTCTTTTTTTCTTCCTCATGAACTACCACCTTATCTCTTGCTGCCAACTAAAATTGACCACCAGACAGGGTAAAAAATTAAGTATTGCAGCACAAGTTTTCTCCTTAAAATTCATTGCAGAATACGTTGAATACATCAAGAACTTCCAAAATTAATGGATAATGGAGAAATAAATTTTTGGTAGTTTACATTGTAAACAGTAAATTGAAACTTCCTACTCAGGAAAAAACCACGATCGACAAAGGCCGAAGTAGGCTTTGAAATCAACCTCTACATTAGACTAATAACTAGAGCTTATTTCATACACATTTCCTTCCTCTTCTTTTCAAAGCGCCTTTAATCACGTCCAAAAAAAAGTTAGTACACAGAGAAATTCTTCTATCGTAAGAAAATCCCAAAATCAGTTTTGCACTCGATTTGACTTGAATGGACTCTGGTTTTTTTTGTAAAACGGAAGTGTGAATCAACGTAGAAAGAACCATTGTTTTAATAAATTTTAAAGTCCGATCAATTTGACTTCATCTGTTATTCTTACTAAGGCTTAAAGAATTACAGAGTACAAAAAGAAGTCAACATTCTGGGAGCATGCATCCTCAATCAATAGAATTTGAAATAATAAATCAATGTGCATGTACAAAACGATTATTTATTCATAGCTTTTTACACAAGAATTAGATTTATACACAATATCATACCTGCATGTTTGCGAAGAACGAAGTGCCTTTGTACAATTACTTAATTACAAACAAAACCATTTTTCGCAGGCAAAAAAAATTCATGCCCTGTTCAGTTAGTAGGTACAGACATTAGGAAAATATAAAAAACGATGAAAGAGTTGTGAAATACAGAGAGAAGAGATCGGTCCCTAAACATTAGTTTTCAGGATTTACTATCAAGATGAGTGAATATGAGAGTCGTGAGGAAATAAGATTGCTTGGAGCAATAGATCAGTGGCTACATCAGTGGTTACAGTAAATTGAAGCCAGTTATGGCATTTTAATATCAGGAGAAAAAGAGGTTTGTTAAAAAGTGAAGCAGAATCCAACTTTCTGCTTGAATTGACATCCAAACCTAAAAATTTAAGCTTCTACTAGATAAAATTGCAAAATCTGAGGTAATGCAGGCAAGAATTCATCTATAATTTGGCTGACATCATTCCATAATGTAAGTAAACCATGGATCAGTTAGACAGATTCAACTGAAATCAGCGCAACTTCATTGGACGTTGCCAAGTTTTTCCGCATGTTTGATTTTTTTACCAGAGAACTAAACAACTTAACGTCTTTAAACTTTCTGAGAAGTAACCCTAGATTACGAAGAGTGAATAGAAACAAATTTCAAGTTTCAGTGTGGTTTAGTTCTCTGTTAAAAAATAAAGCATTACAGAAAATTGGACAATGTCTGATGTTGTTAAGGTGATTCTGGTCAAATTAAAATTAAATTTCGATTGATGAATTGTACATCAATTTAACTTGATAAATACGAATCAACTTATTGTTTTCAGCTCCGAAAACTGACACTAAAAAAGTGCAACTAATTGGTTACAGATTACAATTTTTACTTGTCTCTTTGGTAGTACCTCATCCAAGAACGATCAAATGATACATTTGCACAACTTAAACAAATAAAAAACGATTTATAAAATTCATGACAAAAAGACTTCAGCAGTCTTCATTCCTGGGTAAATTGCTCGAATAATCACTCCATTGTTTGACTGAATGAGAGTTCATTCAAAATTAGTCAGCCGATTGGTCTGAGAATGGCAGATCTGCCTTTTACATTTTCGCATTTTAACTAAACGCAAGAATTAGGATGGCAGATCTTCCGCACCTGACATGAAATATTGCTAACAATGTTGTCAACATGAACTCCAAATCTAAACTTAAGATGGAATAGTGGTGGTTTTGGATTCAAATCAATTCCTGGAACTTTGTCGGGTGTCCATTACATGAATCATACTTCATGGATTTAATTATGTATGTCACAGGCACATAATCAAATAGTCAGTAGTCAATCAAATAAATAGTCGAGTCACAGCAGACAGTAAAATTTTGACCATGTTCAAATTTGAGTAAGTTTTTAACGTTTTTATAGTAAAAATTCATAAAATCTACAATTTTTCCTGATAGTTTCCTCTCTAGATGCTCCTAAAATGTTTTGACTGTATAATTTTGAAAAATTCTGTGCTTCACAACTTTCTGGAAATTTTCAGATAAATTTTATTTTAAAAAGACGAGATCATTTCGAAAATAATTATTCATTCTAAAATTGGTAAAAGGATCTAAATTTCAATTCAAGTAAGATTATTTTACTATCTGCCTAGGCATTTGACAAAATGCCTGATTTGATTATTTGCCTGCGACTTGTACTTAAAACAGGAGGAGAATCCTGTGGGTTTCATTGTAAGTTCTTTGCATCCGAAACTTATTAGAAACCCGGGATGCATGGAAAAAAGAAAAAGAAAATGCATTAAAGCTACAGAGATCATGAAAAACACAATAGGCCTCTAGACAATGTATAAATTAAAGCACCACACAGCATGTTATCTCTTTAAAATTTCATGAGTAAACAAATTAATCAAAATTAAGTTCAGAAATCAATTCCTTCAGAAGATATGAGAGGTTTATAATTCACATTAGCTGAAGGGCAAAAATACTGATTGGAAGGTCAGAATTTGACTTTCATTTCAGCTGTGTTAAAAATACATGTTGATATCTCGTGCAGGATTTGATTTTTGAACTTCCCATTATGTGATTTGTTTCCTACATTAGATTTTTGAGAGAAAACATGGGACGTTTCTATTTAGTTCAGACTTTGTCTGGTAGCCCACTGCATAAAGGATTAAACAAAGACACTACATCTCTTAAACAGGACAGGAAAGACTCCGAGAGATTGGTGATACCACTTGGGTTGCGTTTCTTCTGATTTCAATAACAATTTAAAAGGATACGATCAATACGAAGCATCACATTTTTTTTTATTATTATTATTAATCGACTAGAACAAGCTAGAAAAACCGTGTTTTCAAGAGAGGCTTTAATGTATGTTTGAAAAAAAGCCTCAAAGAGAAAATGCAAAACCTTTCAGCTTTCATGAGCTTTCCTTGGGAACAGAGAGCTTGCCTTACAAATATCAGAACTTCACAAGAAATCATGAAACCTCCAGTTTCTTCAGAAATGCCTTAAGATGAAAGATGACGATCATGATTAGTGGAATGTACAAAAATAGTGACGACGATGATGGGATGATTATGTACAGCTAGATTTAACACGCTTTCCTGAAATGGTCTTTGTCTGTCGAGACCAACCTCAAACATGAGAAACAGTTAAAAAGGTTATGGGGTTTATAGGAGAAGGGAGAAGTATAATGAAAAAAAGGGGTCTGAAACTGGAAACTGTATAGGTCACACAATCATACTGAGCCTATCAATCTAACAAGAGGCAAGAAGCCTGGATTTCAAAGCCAACCTTATACTCAACCATGTTGTATCAAATTAAGGCAGCCCTCATCAATTTGATGGCGATGCGCTCTGATTGGTGATCGAACAACCAATAGTGGCAACAACCTTCTTGAATGGATGAGCTCAGTTTGATCGGGTGACCCACGCTTCTGACATTAAAAAGTTTGGCAGTTCACTATGAAGTGAAAATAAGACCACATAGCAAAGTGTCAAATCTTAATGATACGTTTTGATAGGCTAAGTACAAATAAATTGGTTTTTTCCCTTTGATTTCTTCAGACCGTTACAATAATTAAATCACAAACAACAGTGTTCTATTCAGTTTGGAAAGTTTGAAAAGAGAAAATGAGTAGATTTTCTCTTAGAATACATGCTAAGTTTTGCACTCAATTTAGTCTTTTTCTGAATGATTGAGGAATCACATAACTTACAATGGAAATTTTATCGATTTTTTTTTTTTTTTGGTTTCCTCTGAGAGAAACCGCAGTATTGAAGGAGCGAAATGTAATAGCTCTTTCGAATAGGAAAAAAAAATAGGGTTTTGGAAGTTTTACAATTTCCAATGTGGTCATAATTAACCTAAAATCAAAAGCTCATCGAATTTGATCCCTTTATGAGCCTAGATACAGTCTATGATAGTCATTCGCTCCGAACGCAGCATTACATTTAGGACATTTGCGTTGTCGAGTCTCATAGCGCGTTCGCAGACAGTCCCAACAGAAGACATGGAAACACTTGCTGAGCACAGCATCTTTGCGCTTCACCTTGCACGATGGACATGTCAGCGTCTCCTTGTACTCGCGAATTTCTTCCATCATAACTTCATCGAGGGTTCCTGCCAGCTCGATTTTCTTCATACGCTCTGTCTTACGACGTAGCTGCGCTATTTCCTCTTGCAATCTCCGAGTTTTGTAAGCCTCTGCTTCTAGCGCCGATGTTTTTTCAGCAACAACTTGCTGTGCTTCTGTCATTTGAGCATGATACTTCTCTAAATGGAGCTTCAGATCAGCTGCTGACTGGGCTGACTCAATTGCCTTCCGTTTATGCATTTCCATAGCTTGCTGACGAAGTACAAGCTCTTTTTCAGTTGTTGTTAGATTGTTCTGCAACACCCTTTCTTTCTCTTCTAGCCTCCGGATGACGACATTCATTGCCTCCATTTGACCCGAGACTAGGTTTAGTTGCTCTTTCAGCGCATCTTTTTCTTCTCGTGAAAGTTTATGAAGTTGATTAGACTTAATTCGCTCTGTCATAAGCTTAAAATTAGCATCATCTTTTTCTCGCAATTGCTGAATTAACCTTGAATTCTGTTCTTGCATATCTTCGAATGCTTGACCCGTGACCTCCATCTCGTTCAAAAGGGCCTCCTCTTCCTGTTTATGTGTCGCAACCTGCTTTTGTAGTTGATGCGTCTGTTCCTCAAGGTGCTTTATTTTCCTAAGTGCATCCTCATCTGCCAGTTTTTTGCGTTCTTCCCGTTTGCTTTCTTGAATCTTTTTAAGCTGCTGTCGAGCATCTTCTAGCTCGGCTCTGATTTTCTTCTCAGCGGCCATCAGCTGAACCTTGTCACGCTGCTCTTTACTCACTCCTTTGTACATATCTAATAGCAACTTCATTTCTTTTTGATCGTTCATGGCTTTTTTCAACTGCGCTTTTAACTCACGAACTATTTCTGACTCCGCGGGTTTCATCTCCTTTGCGCGGTGTGGTTCAGTTTTAACTGGTGGTTGAGATCCGGGCTCTTTCTTGATGGGTTGTTTTGCAGCGGGTCCAGCAGCCGCTCCGTTACCTTCTTTTTTCGTAGCAGACGGTGACAGAAGTTGTTTGTCTTTCTCGCCATCTCCTGCTTCTACTTCTTCAGCTTCCTGTTCTTCATCAGCTTGTTCTTTCTTCACGTTAGCTTCTTCTTTGATCTTGTTTTCTTCGTTTGACCCACCTTCTGCACTATTACTACCCTCTTTGTGCTCATTTCTTTCTGCTTCCCTGCGACACTCTTCACGGAGCCGCGTTTTGGTGTCTTCTAGTTCTTTCTTGAGCCTAGGAATTTCTGCATTTGCATCTTTATACTTACGTTTGTAACGATGGACCTCTCCCTTCAACTGCTGGTTATGGTTTTGTAGAGATGTAATTAAGTGGCGCATTTCCCTGTTGATAGGACCAGTCTGTTCGTTAGCTGCTAGATTTGTTTCGAACTCTATCCGAAGCATTTCATACTCCTTGCGAAGTTGGGCAAGGACATCCTCTAACTGCATGGCTTCTGCACGTAGTTTCTTCTGTGCTGTCAGCTCCTCACTCTGCAAGGAGAATTAAAAAATAAAACTAAAGAAAAAAAACTAGAAAGAGCAATGATTTACTTCTCTTCATTTATCAAGTGTTTAGGAAAACAAAGGAAAGAAACAATTTTTTGAATTTTGAAAGTTAATTACTTTTTTCAATTTTTTTTCAAAACAGAAATAATCATTTATCTGCAAATTAATTTAGAAGGAGAGCACTGAACTCATTTGAGGGAAAGTTGACGATAATCTCATTTTAGAGGGAAGAGAAGGTTAGTATGCCACTGATCTAATAAGGTTTGGTTAGATTTTAAATATTGTTGTAGTGCTACAATGAATAATCATCTTTCACCTTCAAAAAATCTGGTAAAGGGGGCAAAAAATCGAAATTAAGAAATTAGCAAAGCAGATGTTGGGTTAGTAGAAGGTTTGATTAAAGACAAACGTCCGCACAAAAATTGGTGATTCCTGTTCAAATAAGATGGAATCCCTAGATTGAGAACGGTTGAAAACTGAGAAGTCACCAAAAAAAATGAAAATCAGTTTTTTGCTGAAAAACTCATAAGAAGGAAAAAATATTTTTGATGAAAGAAGTTTGACTGACTGTCTCATATCAATGATTTTAACCCATTGACTTATGATTTAATTTGACGAAAATCAGTAACTTTGAACACTTCAAAATAATCCAGAAATTCTTTTTCTGAGGGTGAAAATTGACACAATAAGCATTCACAATACAACGTTTGAGAAAAATGGAGAAAACTTTGAACAAAATGATTTTTTTATTATGGTTTATTGCCGCAAAAATCGCAAAATCAGCGAAAATCAGAAAATTTTGAGGTTATTTCATGTTCAGACGCACAGTAATATAAAAATACCGTAACAAAACAAGAAATTACCCTACACAATAAGTCATAGAGTGGCCACACTACTCATATAAACATTGATTAGAACGTAATCTACCGGAGAATCGCCGAAATAATGCAAAAAATCAACGGACGGCTGGGAGCCGTCATTTTAAGTCAATGGGTTAAATGTACAAAAGTTGTTCTCCGTAAGTATGAAAATTGAGTCCCTGGTGACAAGACTGGAAAAAAAGAAATGCTCACCTCCATCATTTCTATTTGGCGGAGGTGGGTGTTTTTGCAGGTTTGAAGTTGGACACGACACTCATCTAAGGATGTTTTCAACTGCATTGATTCATTATAAAGAACGGAGAATTGGGATTGAAGACACTTATATTCTGTTGTTTCTACTATGACGCTTTCAGGCAACTGTCGAATCTGAAAAACGAAGAAAGCATTCATTTGTTTTAGAAGAAAAACGTTAGTGATAATCCACCATAATCTGTTTCATAACTTTTGTTAAGCCAAAGCGATATAAATACATTTCATCTTGCGACTAAAGTAATTCCTAAAGTAAGGACAACAGAGTTAGTTTTTCATGAATGTTGAAGAGGTAAAAATAGAGCTGCTTGTTCTGTACGTCGAGAGGTAAAATTTTTTCGGTAAAACATCAGCATATCAATGTGAAACTGCAGAAATGGATATCTTATTTTGCGACATGGCAGACTTCCAGTTGTAATTCATTTTTTAAACTGAAAAATACTTGAGCTGGATAGTTCTCCTTTGATAGAATAAAATGAAAGCAGAGACTTTGAAACTTTGCAAATATGATAAATGTTCCTGCAGCTTCTCTGTCCATATTTGCAGTTTTTAATTATTTTAATACATACATTAAATGATAAAAAATAAGTTCACTATCTGCCATTTATTTCACAATAATGCAATTAACACAGATTTTACACAGGTGGTAGAAATTGTTTGCCCAGATAACCGAAGCCAATACCTTGTAAAAGAGCAGTGGGTCATAATTCTTTAGCCCACATTTCTCATTGTTTTCCGGCTCTTCCTTTTTGGATCAATGAAATAAAAATAAATTATCAAATCAACTGATGGGAGGATACCTTGTCCTACCAGCATTTGTAATCACCTTGTTGTTCAGATCTTGCTATTGACTATTTTCAAGCTCAAATGAATCGGAAGTTACTCTCATTGTCTCAAAGAGTGCGCCATTGACCCTGTAGTTAGGACATTGTCTTTGACAGGTATTGCTTTGATAAGCAAAGTCACCGCATTTTACTCTTGATTCTGAGGGAATCAATAAATTGAAGAATATCCTCACAAATATCCTAAAAATTATCTTCACTTACTAACAATTAGAAAACGCTTGATTCAAAGGTATGAAGAGACAAGAACTTACATCCATTTTTAATTTTTCTACTTCTTTAAGTGTGTCTCGGTGTTGTTGATGTAATCGATCCAGTTCAGTAAGCCTGTTGTTAGCTAATTCCTTCACTTCTTCTAATTCTTTCTCCAGCTCCTCCAACTACGGGATAGAAATAAACATAGTAAGTAAGATTAAGACTACCAAGGAACTCATCAATAATATACTAATATTCTCAAACAGAATATCTAGTCCAGACATAATTAAATATATATAGGTAACAATTTAATCAGCCCAAAATATGTAAATGAAATGAGAAGAACACGGGGTACAGGCTGAGTTTTGCCTTGTTGTTAAGCGGTGGCTCATTTATGTGTAAATTTTAACTTTTGTTTTTTTGTTTTTTTGGCGGTTGAAAAAGGGAATGTGAACCCCGAAACGTCCCGTCCAAATTACTTTTATTTACAGCCTGTACCCCGTGTTCTTCTCATTTCATTGACATAATTAAAAGTGGAAGGTGTTCTGCAACTGACTGATAAGTATAGAACAATTACTTGATGTTTTCGTTATGAGAATAAGATACAGGGTTATTCAAAAGTCACGCACCACTGGCCATGAGACCATTGAAACCACCATTTGACCATTTGAAATTTTTAAGTTGCTCCCCGCCCCCTCCCCCCGGGGAGATAAAAAACTGGAAAGTACCTGAAAAAATTTCCCCCTCGATATGAGGAAAAACGTCTTAAACCGTAAGTTGATATCAGAATTAGGTAGAACTAAAGTTATGGCCAGTGGTGCGTGACTTTTGAATAACCCTGCAGTTGACTTGAGTGGTGAAACAGATTGTGTCATTCCCGGGTGCTGATCCTTTTTCAACCTACATGAGCCAAAAATCAAAGTCAAGGCTATCATTAAATTTTACGATGCAATTGCAAAACGACTTCCAGTTGCTCAATTAATTGGTTCAAAAAAATCTATCTGTAAAAATGGGAAGCTCACAATAATTTTTGCTCAAAAGACAGTCCTATTGCAGAATGTGTGACTCACAAACGCACACTCAAATAAATCTGCACTCACAAGTATAAATTGCAACTTTTTAGATAAAAATTTCTGGAAGCCATTTCGTTTCTAACCAATTCGGATTCCACGATCACATGATCTATTTCTTCTAAGTTGGGAATCATGTCCTCCTCGTATCTGTCCGCAAAGCTTTATTCATGTTTTACGGTCATCAGAAGGAGTAATTTAATTTAGGAGCTTGGCATTTTTTACATTTCCCGCCATCTGGAAGAGTAAAAAACACAGCTCCACAGCTGAAGTATAAATCACTTCAATCATTGGGTCAAACTTTGCACAAAATCAAAAATCCCCTTCCCTCCCAGGAAGTTATAAACGGCTGTTTTTACCTTTTTCTGATTGATTGTATTAGTGACGACGACAGCCTGCTTTTTGTCCTTCTCACCGCTCTTCTCGTCCGTCTGGTGCTGAACCTGTTGCTGGACGTTTTTCAACTTTTCCATTGCTTCGGCAAGATGGTTTTCTAGCTTATCGTTGCGGGATTGCACTTTCTGAAGCTCGTACTGCAAATCATCGATCTGATTCCGAAGCTCTGCAGCTTCGGTGTCTTTGCCAACTACCTGTTCTTCCAGTTCTGCCATCTGCCAATGATGAAATAAAGAGTGTAAACATTCCGCAAAAACAGCACAAAATGCCTTGGGATCCATTTTCACTTATTTAATTAGAAAATGCATCCTTACACAGTAAAATCGTTTATTCGCAGAAAAAAGATGTAGCAAGGCAATGAAGACGGTAAGATTATACAGTCTGGAATATGAAAGGCGGCACACTTTTTAGCACTTTTAGAGATACTTATAAATGTAGTTCTAGGCTATCTACAGAATTCATAAACATTTGATTTATTAATTTTTCACCTTACCATGAAATAAAATGACAAAATAACTCCGGCTTTGTAATCAGTGGTTCGTTGAAAATGACCAATTTTTTATTGTAATTTGAAAATAACCTCAAGGTCGTTAGGTATCCTGATTTAAATAATAATTTTTTCACAAAATTTTTAGACCATAATGAAAACCGAGGCGAGGGGGAAAAAGAGGATTGATTTTTAATTATTTTAATTATTGTTCATTTAATGAATAACATTAGGGAACAGTGAGAGTGTGACTTAAAGCATGCAAAGAAGTATTTTGCCAAGTTACGGAAAAATACTACATGAATCTTCGAACTTTGCTAAACTGTCTCTGATAGGATGAGAGTTTTCAGGAAAGCTTGTGAATTTATTTCATCAAGTTTCCCAATAAATGTATTTTCTGCCTACAGTTTTCTAGAAACTTAATATCCCCACAGATTCAATAAGTGAATGAGGAAATTTCAAGAAATATAATAATTTTTCTCAACTTTTTCCCCTCTCTATTTTATTAGTGGGTTGGATTTAGTAAAATTTGATTACTCATATGGTATTTTCTCTTGGCACGGCATTAGAGCGCTTGAACCGAGAGAGTTTGGGGGTGTGATGCATAAATTACCTTTAAAGAGTTTGCGTGATATTTTTTGTGCAGCGAGGTGTTCAATGCTTGTAAGTTTCGATTTTCAGCTTGAATTTCAATATTTGCTTGCCGCACAACTTCATCAACACTTGGTGCTTCTAAATGAGTTAATTAAAAAGAAAGAAAAGAACGCAGTCAATAACGGAGCTTGGACACAATAGCTTAAGATTTAAACTTGGCTCAAAAAAAGATTGCAGGTCAGAATCTTCCAGTATTGTTTTGAAGTACTTAAGTTAAGTTTCAATGTTCAGAAAAACTTGAAACTAAAAATTCTAGGGAAGTTTGTGCCACAATAGATAATGGAACATATATAAAGAATTTAGGAACATCCAACAAATTTCTGATGTAAAGTGTCGAATTTTTGGACAAGATTATGAGTGGAAAATTAGGCTTTTGCACGGTTTATTGCACTTTGCTTACCAAAATCTAACAAAAAAAAGCTATACTTTGAATTTGATGAAAAATGACAATATCAAACATCTTTTGATCAGTAATAAAATAAATAATATTGAAGAAAAATTAAATTCCAAATTTTCTGAGTTATCAGTGACTTCTCTGCTTAGGAGGCAACTGTTAATCAGCCCAAAAAAATTAATAATTTCTTTTGAGGGACCAGTAAAACAGTCGTGAAGCTAGGCTACTAGATTGATCAAAATTATTTAAAAGAGGGATTCGTACCATTATTCAACTCTCCTTTTAAAGCAGCAGTAATTTTTTCATTCCTTTGCATCAGGCGATCGAAAGCTTGAATTACTTTGGCAACAGCTCGCTTTGACACTTGGACTCGATTTGCTAATTTCTCATCCAGTTCTTCTTTGTCCCATGTTGATAGCTGCATAAGGAAAGAAGTTGTTGCTTCGTTCTCATCTGGAAAAAACAGGATTTAAAATTAAACTTGGTATATTTTGGGCATCATTCCTCTTGTTATCTATTTCTTCATAGCTGTCAATCAACACATTGCTGATATCAGAATTTTTTTTGGGAGAATTTCCAACAAATGAGCTGTTTTCACCCTGAAGTAGTTTTGGTATTTTATGAAAAATGAAGCTTTATACCAGTAAGTGTTGTGGAAGATAAACAAGCATGGCTTACAAACAACTGGACGAAGTTAACTGGAATGAACCTCACTACGTCAGATTATTGTTAAAACAGAAAACTAAGCACTATTGAAACTTGAAATTTTGTGAGTGCATAATCTACAGTAAATTCTTGGCAAGTTTAAAGTGCGTCAAGTAGGTACTTTAGTTCTTTGTTTAAAAAAATGGAAAACAAGAGAATAATTGGCAAATTTGAGAATTTTTGTAGATATAACTGGTGCAGATTTGTGCACTTGCTTTGACTCCAACTGTTAGAAAACGAAGCGTTTTTGGGCGATCTCAGAGTTTAAACACTGTAAGTCAATGATAATAAGAACGTTTAATCCCCTTCTACATTATGGTATGCGAGAGAGGCTTATAAGTGACTGAAGTAAAATTCTGATAATACTTCTATCTGGTGTGAGATGCACAGTCGGCGACTAATGACTCGCAGCAAATGCTGACAAGAGCAGATACAGCTATGCAAGGGCTTTGCCATGTGCTTTGAGCAAAATGATTTCTTTTCAACGGTTACCAGAACTGATAGATCCTCATTGGCTGCACCTGATAATTTGCCAGCCACAACCAAGCGGTAACAATGAAATAATGCCGACTTACTTTTACTCTCAGACTCATCTGCAGTTTCAGAGTCAAATCTTTGCAACAGAATTCTGATATCCTCATTGAGCTGATTCCAATATCGGTTGACAACGTTGAGGACAGCATCATCCTGAGTCTGTCGCTTTTCCAGCTGCTCTATTCGCTGCCGCAACTCAGCTTCTGTCCGGTTCTTTTGTTCTAACCTCTGAAATGAAAAAAGAGGCAGTTTGGATTCATCAAATCGAATAAGAGGGGAGCTAAGTTTCCAAGCATTGACAAAAGTGAAGTAAACGGGTATTCATGGACTTTGCAGCAGCGGCAGGGGCTTGCAACTATGCCAGCAACTGGGGCTAGGTTTCCAGATATATGACAGAATACAAGCTGCTAGAGGGCTGTTTTTCACCCGTGGAACACTTAGTACGCAATGGAGCAGGATCCTATACGGTTCGGACAGGTTCCTCAGGAATACAAATTCAAAAAAGAGGATTGTTTTTACGTTAGTTTATGTTTATGGTAGCATGTAATAAAGGCATGTTAGTTGGACGAGTGTTCAGTGATTTCAGTGTCCTTCTTAATTTTGGCTAGATATTGATAAAGGATGAACAAATGAATTTAATGCCAATTTTGATTCAAGACGCCTCAAAAGTTTTAGTAGAGCTATAAGGATGATTATTAATGGAAGGCAGGTTAGGATTTGGTATGACCGCCCTTTGGACCCACCTAAGAAGAGCAATTCAAGCGTTTTACTGGAACGTGCCAGTGGACCGGAATAAAAGAGTGACATGTTTCATCATGTTCTATAGTGATCCTCTGCAGGTGCAGATAAAAAAAGCCCCTAAATTCAGTGGTTCTTTGGTTTTGCATTTCATCTCAACGAAAATGAACTTCGCGGCAAATTTAGCACTGATTGAAGTTAGGGACTCTGAATACACATAGCCTTTAACTTTTAGATCCCTGCCCCCCCCTAACAACGGTTGAAGAAACTTAATGAAAACTTTGATGCAGCATTACTTTCAGCTGCGACCATAAATTACGTAACATTTAAAGAGGCATCACAACCGTCAGTCTACATTGAGGGATGTCCCTCAACCAACTATCTGACTTCACCTAAGATTAAAGTTTTTTTTATCTGAGCCGCAGAGGATTGCAACGGAACGTGACGAAATGCTTCACTATTTTATCTTGGTCCACAAGCGTGGTCCAGCCCATTCCTTGCATTCCAGAGGAACGCTTAGACCCAGTTCCAAAGGGCTTTTTTTTTTATCCGTGGAACGCAATGGTGGCGGTCCGGGCTGGTTCAACAGGCCTAACCGCAGCTTAAACCAACCTCAACCCACCTTTGAAGAGCGGTCCAAGCGTTCCACTGGAACACATGGAACGCGCCAGTGGAACAGAATAAAAAAGTGATGCGTTCCGTGGCAATCATCTGCGGTTCGGATTGTAAAAGAGCCCCAAGGTGGGTTGAGATCGGGGTAACGCCAAATCTTGGCCTGTAAAGCTAGAGCCATCCAAAAAACATACGACCACTATGATAAACACCCTTTAAATTTTTTTCCCCTGAAGAGGTGGTCCTCAGCATGAAAGATGCCAGTCTTTCACATTTGAAGGATAAAAAAAAGCCCTAGAGGTGACAAACATTCAGTTCAGAAGTATTCTTCTTTCCGGATTGAAAGAGGTTATGTTATTGTTTACATCCACTTCGATAAGAGAGCTTCGGGCTTCTTCTCCAAGCTTTGAAGTTAGATCTACATAAGCACATGACCTCATAAAAAGCTGAACAGAGGAATACTTTTGAACTCATGGAGTAATCTTTATCAACTTTAGACAAAGGTGATATTAGGTGTATAAGTTAGATCGGCTTCATTCTCGACAAGATGGTAGGGTCCGAAAATCAATCAACTCCTGAATGCCCAGCTCATTCGTTGACATATTAAAACAACCTTGGTAGTGAGCAGTAAAGAAATCAAGTAATGACAATTAGTATCGTAAGCGACTGAGTGAATCATAACCCAATATTTTAGCGGTAAACAGGTATTAAAGGGTGTTTCTCTCAGCATTGGATGCTATGGTTCCAAGAGGTGCCTCTTTAGAAAGGGTGAGAGATGAAGGAATTTTATACCTGCGCTAATTTCTTGTTCTGGAATTGTAAGACTTTGATGTCCATTTCTTCTAATGTTGAAATTGGGCCGATCCTGATCGGTTCAAACTGGACTTTCTTTAGTGGTGGTTGGCCGCTGCCCATGGGGTCGTTGTCCCCTGGCCTTTTGGCCATGGTCTTCAAATTCGCCTGGAAAATTAAAATTCTTTAGTTATTACACGAAACTGGTTGTAGGTGCAGAGCAAGTAGTCATCTTGTCATGTGATCGGTGGCTCCAGTAGCGTTGACGGATAACTGGAGAATCAAGTGAATCTGTGTTAGACCTAAGAATAAAAAGGATGAACCATATTATATATAGTTGAAAGTGAAAGTATAAGCTTACAAAAGAACAGGAAGTGGAGGAAACGCAGAGATTTCTGAGACCGGGAAGAAGTTGGTTGACTTTACATCACAGATTAGCAATTTCGGGGGAAATTCGCCGTAGTAAATAAAAATTGATACGGTCTTGTTGTGAATATCGACCAATCAGAGCTCGGTCTGACGTCGCCATGTTCAACGTTTTTCCTGTTGAATGTTGAATTAGCTAAGTTGCCAAATGTAAAATAATAAAGCGATTAAAGCGGCCGAACAGAACTTTGGCTGTTTTCTTTTGAAATCTGATTCAGATATACAGGACTGCTATGAGTTAAGTGAAAATTTGATGCATTTTAATGTTTTTTAATGATCGAACTAAAATTTTGAACTCAATAAGAGTGATATGATAACTTTTTCAAAGTATTTTTCAGAGGATTTAAACTTTCGCGCTTTTTTCATAGTAGACTCTGATTGGTCATTTGCGAATCGTTGATAAAACACTGTTGTTGTATGAAAACGGCGCCATATTGATTGCGCGAAAGTGTTTCGGTTCGGCGGCAAAAGTAATTATTCATTTTTATTTTACGATGCTTGACTGAATACTTTCAATGTATTGTTTTTAACTATCAGACTAATTCCATTTATGCGCTAGTGAAGTTTTCCTCGGCCTCGAACATTGGAATATGCGTGAATCTTGAGTTTCAGGTCCACTGGTCTTCTAGGTTCCATGACCCTTTATCATCTTTCCGAAGATGTATATCAAGCAGGTATAATTGTTTTATTCAACCTTCCATCTGCTACTTGAAATTGTTTTGCTCATCCCTCACGCAATTATCTAATTAATGGCTCTCCATGACGTGCGGAATACTGCATTGTTCTGAACTGAAACACGTAGATGAAGCAGCTACGATTGTCGTACTTGCTTGTCCATTTCAATCCCGCAGCTAATTACATTGCTCACCAATGCAATCTCGCTTTCGATGAACGTCATTGGGAATGTTCAATAACCTAGTAAAGCTACAAACTTATGTGACTTAACTTAATTTGCCCACATGAATCCCTCTTGGCCACAGGCATGGGGGAATCTCGAACTCCGTTAAGTTGCACGCCACTCCTCATTACTATCCTTGCATCATTAAGTATTTGGAAATTACCGTGATTACATAGACTTATAACATAATCTAGACCGCGTGCTAGATCTGACTTATGGTGGGAGAGGCAAAACAGATAGGGGGGTAAAGATTCGTCTTATTACAAGATCCTAATGCATGGTCTAAATTGTGTTATAAGAGTATGCACAATCATTATGCCCAGGCGGTCCACAACATCAGATGTGACCTATGTAAAAATGCAATGTTTGGGAGAAGTGCAGGAATCTGTTCATCTTATGTCTACCTGGTCACACCGCCACCTATCTGAGCCAACATTTGTCTGTACATAAATGCTGAAAAACTCCAATCTCACCCCTGAAATGCATGAAAATACACTCTGAAAGTTCATAGAAAGCTCTTGTACTTTGAAGACTCAACCAAACATCCAACAGAAAATGGAGGAATTGATCCAACATACATTGCGGAAACATATTTGATTTCCATCTCGGGAAATCATGTTTCTGAATTACTACTTTTGCACTAGAAATGGCAGTATAGGTCCAGACTCATCTGAGACTCAAATTCGTATCAAAATCTTGGTTCAGAAAACTCCATTCCTCAATCTAGGGTTACTAGTTAGGAAATGCCAGGGTAAGTGACGAAAGTGTGGAGGAAATATTTTTGTATTGCCTACATTTGCTACTGAGAGTGTGTTTAACATTGCCAGAGATGAACGCTTCATGTTTGGGTCTGCAAGTAGCAATTTTTATCTCTCTTTAGTAATCCTGTGCATCCGCAATGTCTGCTAATTATACCCAAATTTGTCTGGAAATTTAATTTTCTTGGTAATTTCTGTGGCAACTGTGTAAATTAGCCCATGAAAATTCTACATCTCGCCAGACACTATTTCTTTATACTCTAGAGTAATGGCTATTTAACTTCAGCTACCTGGAACAATTTTTCCAGGCGCCACAACTCCTACTATATTTCTAATCTGTGATCACTGTGTTTCAGGTCATTATCCATGGTTTTAAAAGTTACAGAGAACAAACTGTTGTAGAACCATTTGACAAACAGCACAATGTTGTTGGTAAGTTGTCATTAGTATGCACTTTAGAATGAATCATGAGAACAAGAAAATCAAACCATATGAAGAAAATCGTATGAAATGACCTAGGTACATCTCTACTGCAAACCCGAAGTAAAAAAGTAAATTCTCATGTACCCATTCAATCAATTATTAAAGTGCTCTGCACTTAAGTATTCAGGACCAATCTAATATTTTATTCCATTCCACCCTCCAAAAAGTGTACCCTTCTTCCCAATGAAAGGAGACCTATGATGACAGGGTTTAATATTTAAAATGCTATTAAGCATCAATAAATCAAGTGCACTGTAATTTAACATGAACGAGGACGAAATGTGGAGGCCACATAAACAGGTCAAAGAATTAAGAAGTAACAGGGAGAACTCAATGGTAAGGGTAGCGCTTGTAACTGAGGAAATGGCATGTTTTTCGTCAAATTGTGACTGATTGTATTTTAAGATTTGGCAGGAAAGAAGGAATCGCTGAAAATATGGGGGAAGAGGGGGTTTTGAAAATGGCAAGACGAAGTGAGAAAAGGGAAGTCTAAGAACTTTCTGCATCCCTGGAACATTATGTACTACGGTGCAGAAACAAAGCAAGCTTCATAACTTTGATAAAAATAGACTTACCAAAGGTGAGTCTATTTTTATCAAATTTAAATAGTAGCTTTGACTATCATGCGAGCATATCATGTCTTGTATTTGTATTGATTTGCTTCAAAAGCCTAGTAACGGAACCAATATTTTTCTCCAAGGCCCAGGTGCCAAAATCCAAGTTTCAACAAAAGAGAGCAAGAAACTGTACCGTTTGGCGTTCCCTCAATCTTTCGAGCTCAACATCTTTTTTTTAAAGAATTTTGAAACTGATCTCAATTATTACGCTAAATGGTGCACTTATATCATGTATCCTACATTTTTCTTGAAACTTGGATTTTGGGGCTTAGACTCCTAAGAAAAATATTAGTCCAATTTAGGCAGTGCAGCCATACCGCTAACGTTTTGGATACAAGCTAATTTTGTTTCTTTTGTATTTTTACAGTTGGTCGTAATGGTTCTGGGAAGAGTAATTTCTTCTACGGTAAGCATCAGAATTGTTCTATCTCACAATTGACTAGTCCAATTATTTAGTATGAACAGATGACATTTTAACAGGTAGCACTCTTTAGTATTCTAGAAAATAAGTCACTAGCAGTTTTGATCTATTTTGCACCAAAAAGGACATGAAGTTGCCTTATTATCCGGCAGTTTTGTTCCCAGAACATAAAAGATAAGAATTTCAAGTGGCTTTTTCTGGAAATTATGCTCTTTAAATACAAGCTTCAAACCACTGTAATCCTGGTTTGGTTTGAAATTTGCAAGTGTTTTTTGGTTGCAAAGGTTAGTAGAACAACTCAATTTTGAGTTTTCGTGGACAAAGGTCCTGTTCCCTGTAAATAGCCGTGTATCTATAATTGATGATAAGTCAAGAAAAATTCTGTGACTACTAAGCAGTGTTTTTCATACTGGCATGCTTTTTTTGCGATTTACAATTGCAACACTCAGTCTCCCCAGCGTAATCAATTTTGAAGTTGTTCATGTTTTCTTTTATTGTTTCAGCCATCCAGTTTGTATTGAGTGATGAATTCTCACATCTTCATCATGAGCAAAGGCAGGCCCTACTTCATGAGGGTACTGGGCCACGAGTTGTCACAGCCTACGTCGAGATCATATTCGACAACTCAGATAACCGGCTTCCGGTAAACTTAACAGAATTTTACTTCACACTACTGAAGTCTATTTACTAGTCAAATTCCCGAATACTTGTTTTCAAAGAAAGAGTAATTTTTTTACTAATGTCTTTTGTTTCATTTACTGAAGTCTTTGAAACATGAGAAGAATGATACATTGTTTTCTATTAGTAACAGGGTGGTTGAATTTTGCTGGATTTGCACCATTCTGGAAGTCAAAAGCCAGAAAAAAAACAATAATTAGAAGTAGAGTTACAATGAACTGTAATAAATTTAGTGCAAGACTAAGAAGGATACTGCTCAGCTCCAGCAGTTGCATCGGAGGTGCATCACAGGTATCCTAGAACTGGGGAAAGAAAAGAAGAAACAAATGTCACATCCAAAAATTGTACCATTCAACAGATATTTACATGTTAACCAATGGGCCAACTGATGATTGATGCATCCAGACTGATGTTACTTTTGTCTCCTCTTTTCTTTCCCCAGTTCTGTCAAGAGACTAACACTGGTTTGACTCACATTTGAGGACATTAGTTAGTCATTCCCAATTAGATTGCAGCTTAGCTCCTTGCAAAATCCTTGATGCCGTTAAAACGGTGTTTTGGATGGATGGTATTTCTCTCCAATGTCTTCTCACTCCTTTGTATATTAAGTTGGAGTATTTTTGTTGTCTTATTTGTTTTTATTTAAGGAACTTAGTCACCTAACCATTGCCATTTTTAGCCCTGTGTGGAATTGTAAAACAGGGGTGACACATTTTTTCAAATCATGTCGTTGCCAAAGTATATTTCATGGAAGGAGAGACTGAAAATGAGCAATTTCTTATGCAGATTGTGAAGTTCGGAGTGAATTTCAAACTTACTTGATGTGTAGGGATGTTCAAACGAATTCTTGCCAGAACCCTATTGGTAATAGGGAGGGGTAAAATAGGGGGTAAAATAGATGTACACATGGCAACAGCTTATTTTTGTCAGCTACGAAAACTCAGATTGCTATCGGTAGGAGCGCTCTTATCATAACTTTTTCTTGACAGAACTGTTTCAGTAGATTACGGACAACCGATAGAACAGCCCTAACTTGATTCGCATATTGTAATTTCAGTCTTTTTTTCATCAGAAGTTAATCATTTTGCTCCAGCAAAAGTTTTTGAAAAAGAGGTAAAACTGCTTTTTGCTCAGTACTCTTCCAAAATTGATGATGTCTACGCATTGACGTTTGACTTTTAATTAATACAATTTAAAGGGCAGTGTGCTAAACCCTCCATATTGTGAGCGAGTTGGCCTCAACTCCTAATCTTTTTGAGCCAATATCCCAAATAATTGAATCTTCTCTCTTTTGTTTCCCAGATCGAGAAAAATGAAATCGTCCTTAGACGTGTAATCGGTGCAAAGAAAGATCAGTATTTCTTGAACAAGAAACTAGTCACCCGATCAGATGTTGTGAACCTCCTCGAATCGGCCGGATTCTCCCGTTCCAACCCGTACTACATAGTCAAGCAAGGAAAGGTATGTGTGCTTTCAATTAGTATTTATTATTGTATTTTTCATCTGATTATTCTGATAATTAAAAGCAAACTTCTGAGCAGTGTTGTCAATCTTGCCCGTCACAGGCAGGAGCCGAGGAGGGAACTTATGTTGAAGTCTGTCAAATTTAAAAATATTTCATTTTCATACTTTTGTAAATATTCCATTCACTATTATAAAAATGAATGCATGCATTTAATGGGTCACTAAACCATGAACGAATTTTGACTTGCGAATATAGTTTTCTGAAGGAAAATTACGCTTAGAACACGATGCGCACATTAAAAACGCGAACAAATTAACTCAATAACCGAGAAATGCGCAGTTCAAATCGCTCAACTTATACGCAAATTTAAAACGCCCCGGTTTCGCGCTGCGCCGAATGATGTCATCCGGCACCAATCAGAAGCGGGCACGGGTTTCCACGGCTTCCGTCAAATGTCTATCTACTCTTCGTATATGAAAACATTACTAAGGTCGAAATCATATCTTTTGAATTCAAGACTTGAATCTCATTCATATGTTAGCTGTAATAAACGAGCAACAATTCCACATTGAAACACGTTTTATTTTAACAAACATCAGAGGAAAATGAGAGAAGATTGCGATATGACTATCGCAGTGCGTCAACACCGTCAGTTTCCCGCCATTCGGGTGCGTTTAAAATGTCTTGCAGTTTTTAGATTTTTCAAAAGCGGGTTTCTCCGCGATTTCGGCTCCATAAAATTGCGGAAAAATCACCACGTTATCTACTCACATTGTACTTTCAGAATATTCAATAAAATAAACAAGGTTTAGTGACCCATTGTAATATTTACGGAATATCACTCATGATTCCTTTTCTCAAAGATAAAAACTAGCAACAGAGATTCTAAAACTCTGCAACCAAGAAATGCCCTTTTTGCACCCAGTGCCTCAATTAATTAAACAATTTTGTATACATCATTTAATTTTATTACATAATTAGGATTGGAAAGTTCCTGCCAGTTCCTTGGTGACTGCCTTGCATGTCAGTAACTCCATCAATATTAATGGTTGGTTATTTTTTGAGCTGTTTCCACATCTTCCAGCAAAATTATGTCATCATCCAGGAATTGTACTCCTATTTTTTTAGCTTGTCAACATGTATTCTAAGCAAAGCTCAAGTAGTACCTCTAGTACTAGCAGTATTTTTCGGATCTCAAACTTTAACCAATTTCTTAATTCCTGGCCCCAAGTTCAGCTTCCCCCTTATTTTCAAACAGGACTATGGATTTTAAATAGCAATCATCCATAGCCTCCAAATCATTTTATTTACTGATACGCTTTTAATCAAATATATTTTCTTGTTTTCCTCAGATCAATCAAATGGCCACTGCCCCTGATTCTCAAAGGCTGAAACTACTCCAGGAAGTAGCTGGTACTCGAGTGTACGATGAACGGAAGGAAGAATCCATGGGCATTTTAAAAGGTGAGTGGGCATTTGATGCAAAATTTCTAATACCAGTCAAAGAATTTGTGAAGTGGCATTTGGTGCATAAAATTCGAATAATAGTTGAAGAATTTAAGTACCTATCAGTAAAGAAAATCTAGAAATATATGCAGATATGACACTATAAATTTTTTCCTAGCGTGAGTGCTGGTGTTTTTGTTGGATCGAAACAAATTTAGCATGTCGGCCTCCTAGGGTGTAGAGGTTGTAGTGATGGCTCTCTGGTCCTAGAGATCCTGGGTCCAATTCCCAGTCATGTGACCCCAGTTTGATGATCTGAAACAACAGTTGCTAGAGACTGGTTGTATGGACTGAGGAAGGATGGGGTTCTAACTGAAAAAATGCAGGATTACCCCCTGTCTAGTACTTAAATTAATGTAGACAGCAGCACTAAATGATACATTCAAAATGTCTAAAATGGCAGCCAACTCATTTTGCATTTTACGGAGGGATGACAAATTCGTAATTTTGACACGCTCTAAAGGGCTACACAACAGTTGTATGCAACGCACGTATTCAAGAAAGTCTTTCCGAAAATCTTTTTTGCCGCTCTTGAAGGTCTTTCATTTGATGGATGTTCTTTTGCTCAACATGAAGACATTTCAATTTTATCATGAATTTCTAGCCCTAAGTTTTGACCTTCTGTTTGTTCACAGATTCAGAAGATAAGATAGATAAAATCAAGGAATACCTACGGACCATCGATGAACGTCTCGGAACCTTAAAAGATGAGAAAGAAGAACTGAAGGAGTATCAGAAATGGGATAGGATGAGACGGTCTCTTGAGTACTGTATCCACGACAGAGAGCTAAAAGACACTAAAAGAAAGCTAGATGAGGTAAACAATGCATATCCTGCAGAAGTTATCACTTTAGAACTAACCAGAAATTCTCTTATTTAGAAAAAAAATTGAATTTTGTAATTTTTTTCTGTACCTATTTCTTGTTTCCTTACAAAGCTTTTATCGATTTATCTCTATGACGACAAAATTTGGCCATCGCACCGAATTAAGTTTCTATCTGGAAAACTGTAAAAATGCAACCAGTTCACAGGAAAATCTATACAAAAGGCAGATTTTTGTGAATTCAATGAACTTTTAATAGAATCTTGCTTGGAAAATGAAGGATATCCTCTTGAGCTAATAAGTAAACGTTATATTGTTAAGATGAAATCGTATGGATTCCAAAAGGATACAGCGCTGGCAAAATTCAATTATTGTTTTACATTGCTCTTTATGACCTCCCGAGCTCTATGTAGCTTGAAAAATGAAAGCTATGCAACTTAAAAATTTCATTGGTGAAACTACAAAAGTGCTTATCTCAGTTTGCAGTGCTGCATTTTTCCTGTGATACTTTATTTTTGAACTGACAAAAGACTCAGCATCATCTCTTTAAGACTTCTCTGGTTTTACTTTTTTCTTTATGAAGAGTATTCTGTGAAAATATCTAGCAATAGTGTTGGTTTGTTTTTCTTCGATAAAGTAAAATGGGAGTGGAGAATTTGAAACACCGCAAATGAGATCCTTGTTTTTGCAGTTTTACAATTGATTTGCAGAATACTAGTATTAATATGTAATTAATTGTGTTTCAGTTGATGGAGAAAGTCAACAATTTTGATGAAGAGCAGAAAAGACTTCAAGCAGAGGTCAAGGCAGCAAGTGAAGGTGCGAAAAATGCGGCACGGAAGCTAAAAGAAGCCAAAAAAGATGTTCAGCAAGCAAAAGAAGATAGGGATTCACTTTTAATAGAGCAACAACAGCTACTCAAAGACAAAACAAAGTTAGAACTCACTATTAAGGATTTATCAGACGATGTGAAAGGTGATAATGAATCCAGAGATAGAGCAGAAAAAGAACTTGACAAACTGAAGCAAACGATAACGCAGAAAGAAGCAATGCTTGAAGAAATCAAGCCGCAGTATGAAGCGATGAAGAAGAAGGAGGAGGACTGCACCCGTGAGCTCGCGCTCAAAGAACAGAAACGGAAGGAGCTCTATGCAAAGCAAGGTCGTGGAAGCCAGTTCACGTCTAAAGAAGACAGAGACAAGTGGATTGAGAAAGAACTGAAATCTCTGAAGAAGCAAATCAAGGATAAGAGTGAGCATCGCGACCGGTTACAGGAAGATCTTGAAAAAGATGCAAAGAAATACGCTGAGTTAGAGCAAAAAATTGAGCAGCAAACAATTGAATTGGAACGACAACGAGTTTCAATAGACGAGTATAATAAAAAACAGTATGAATTGAAGAAGCAGAAAGACCAGCATCAAAGTGTGAGGAATGATCTTTGGAAGAAAGAAAGCGACCTGCAGAGCAGGATCACGACTCTTAAAGAAGAGTTGGCGAAGGCAGATCAAAACTTGAGGAGCATGGTCGGTAAAGCAATCTTGAACGGTCGTGACAGTGTAGGAAAAGTTCTGCGAACGATGCGTGAAAGAGGTGGTAGAGATGCTGATAGAGCCAATGGGTATTATGGCCAGGTTATAGAGAATTTCAAGTGTGATACGACAATTTACACTGCGGTTGAAGTCACTGCTGGGGCAAGGCTCTTTTTCCACATAGTTGAATCTGATGAAGTCGGAACTGCAATTCTAAGAGAAATCAATCGGCAGAATTTGCCAGGAGAAGTCACTTTCATGCCTAAAAATCGATTGGTTGTTAAGGACATGAGGTATCCTTCTTCTGACCATGCAATTCCGATGGTCAGCAAGCTAACGTACGATAGTCAGTTTGATGTTGCTATGAAATATATCTTTGGTAAAACCCTCATTTGCAGGAATCTCGAACGAGCGACAGAAATTTCCAAAGAGTACATGCTTGATTGTATCACAATTGATGGAGATTCTGTCTCATCAAAAGGAACCCTCACCGGTGGTTACTACAAAAGTAATCGCTCGAAATTAGAGATGCAGAAAAATCGTGCAGACTACATCAAGCAAATCAAAGATCTCGAAATAGAGTTGACTGAGCTCCGCGATAATCTCAAAAAGTGTGAGAAAGATATCAACTATGCCGTGTCTGAAATGCAAAAGAGTGAAACAAAGAACAGCAAGGCGAAGACCAACTTTGACGTTGTGAAAGGTGACATCCGACTGATGAAGGAAGAGCTGGCTGGAATTGACCGTTACAAGGGACCAAAGGAAAGATCATTAGCACAGTGTAAGGCAAGTTTGGAAGCTATGATGTCCACGCAAGAAGGGCTGGAATCGGAGCTCCATCAAGATCTTCTTTCTCAGCTCTCGGTCCATGACCAAGTTGAAATGGACAAACTGAATGATGATATCAGGCGTCTGACTCAGGAAAACAAAAACGCCTTTGCATCACGTATGAAGCTAGAGGCTGACAAAAACAAGTTGGATAATTTGCTCACGAATAATTTAAGACGGCGTCGAGATGAGTTGATGCAAGCATTGCAAGAAATCACGGTTGAAGAGCGGAAGCAAACTTTAGCCAATAGTAAACTAGAGCTTAACGGAGTCGAGAGCCGCATTGAACAGTTAAATAAGGAACTTAAACTGGTTGAGAAGAAAGTTCATGAAGCTGTGAAAAAGCAGAAAATCGAGCAGGAAGAACTGGAAAACTGGCGCGGTAAGGAAAAAGATGCGCAAGACAAGCTTGACTCCGACTCGCGTGACTTGTCAAAAGTAAACAACAAACAGGCAATGTTGCGCACAAAAATTGAAGAATGTACGACCAAAATCAATGAGCTTGGATCGTTACCACAGAAAGATATGATCGACAAGTATATGGCATACACACAAAAGAATTTGTTCAAAGAGCTAGAAAAAGCAAACAGCCAGTTGAAAAAGTACAGTCATGTAAATAAGAAAGCTTTGGACCAGTTTATGAGCTTCTCCGAGCAAAAAGAAAAACTAGAGAAACGGAAGGAAGAATTAGATCGAGGTGAGGAGAAAATCCGAGAGCTCATGAATGTTTTAGAACAGCGGAAGGTGGATGCTATCAACTTTACTTTCAAACAAGTATCAATGAACTTCTCTAGCATTTTTAAGAAGCTTGTTCCCAGCGGTCATGCACAGTTGGTAATGAAATCTAGTGACGGCACAGAGCAAACAAGTCAGCATGACTCACGGGATGTAAATATTTACGATTATGCAGGAGTTATGATCCGCGTTTCTTTTGCTGGCGGTGGAGAGATGAAGGAAATGAATCAGTTGTCCGGAGGTCAAAAATCACTGGTCGCCCTTGCGTTGATCTTCGCCATCCAGAAATGTGATCCAGCTCCCTTTTATCTCTTTGATGAAATTGATCAAGCCTTAGACGCACAGCACAGAAAAGCGGTTGCCGATATGATCCACGAAATGTCCAAGGAAGCTCAGTTCATCACAACCACTTTCCGGCCAGAATTATTGGCGCATGCTAACAAGTTTTATGGTGTTAAATTTAGGAACAAAGTCAGTCACGTTGAGTGTGTTAGCCGTGAAGATGCGTACGATTTCATTGAGGATGATACTACTCACGGTTAATTCCATTTTCAATTCGTGGTTTATGCAAAGAACTCTCAAGTTTGTGACATTGTTTTTATCTAATTCTTCAGTTTTTACTGTAAAACCGACTATATCTCCTCTCTGTGTGCTGACAGAAGACTTATGTTAAAAGTTGACTGATTTTATGAAGTAGCATCAATTTTAATTTTTAAATTTCAGTAGTCTATCACTGGAAAGAAACTATGCATACTTTTTTACACTGGATGGTTGCTACTTGGCCTTACTGTCTTGGCTTACATGATTTGAAGCATTTTTTCTGCATAAATACTATCAAAATTCATCTGACTGTGCCAATATAGCCCTTCATATAGGGTTGCAAGAAACCTGTAGTAGAAAGCAAGATCGAGAAATATTTGAGACCTTGAATTAGGAAATTTCTCAAGTAACTCTGTCAAGAATCGAAAACATAATAAACTCGTCCACCAGCGCAATCAATCAGTTCCTCATTCACCAATGTTTGTGGGATCATCACTGCTCTCCAATCGCAGAAAAAATTGATCTCTCAGTTTATTTCTCAAAAAATTCAGTGAAGCCTCTTGATAACCTCTTTTTTTTTCCTTCTTTTGTATTTCGTAAATATCAGTCATTAATTGTGCCAATAAGCCAAAGAAATTGCTTGAACCAGAACATATATTTCATCTTGTCAAAATTAATCTCTCTCTGTGGCAGAGAAGTAGCATAAAATCATTGAATTATTGATGTTTATTTCTTCAAGACCCTTATTTGACTTTATTTCCTTATCTTGTTTGTTTTCTCTTTTCTTTTCAATTCACTTTTGTTTACACCTACTTGAGATGATTCATCTCCTCAATTGTCTATTTCTCTAATATTAATTTGCTGAGCTTGGGAGAAATCAGAATAATTAGGCTTTGAAAATTTAAAAGCACTCAGGAGTTAGTCGAAATTCAGTTGTTGTAATATTTTTCTTCTTCTGTTGTAATGCTATTCTGAATTTTTCACTGTTTTTCCTTAAGTTGTGTGGTTGCCATTGGATGCTGAAACTCGTCAAATGCTGTCGCATGTTTTTAACTTTTCATTGTATAGGTTTACTTTATTTTACTCTTTTGATGATCCTCATAATTTTACTTTTTTATATTCTAGAGAGCACGCTCTGGAAAGGAGATGTTGTACGAAGAATCGGAAGAGCTCTGACCTCTCTTTAAGTTGGCATAGTACAAATTTTTTGATCACCAATCGACTAATTTAGTGACAACGCCATTAGGTATTAGATATGTTCAATGGTTCCACTCAGAACCAATGACCTGTTTTGATGTTGATTGTTTTGCTGCACTTCTTGAGCAGGGCACAATTCAACAACAATATATCAAATGACGTCACCACTAAATCAGTCTGAAGAAAATTAATTGTTGGGTTAATCATAGAATCTAACAAAGAACTGTTAAACTCAATTGACCTCAACCTGGAAAATGTAGTTTTCGTTTCACCTTGATTTGTGCATAAGCTGAGTCTGTGATTTAAAACAATTTGCCTTCGATCATGTATGTAATTTCTCTCCATCATTTTTAAATTTACTGTTTTTCTAACATTGACCATTAATTTTTATGATTTGGCTGATGCTTTTAAAATATCGAATGGGTGATCAAGAGTGGCTGATATTTGATGTTGAGTCTTGGCATATTTAGATTTTTCCACCATGCATGACTTATCACTGCCGCCCATGATATACGTCATGAAAGATATATGTTTACCTACCCCAAGGATGAGAGGACCACGCATCCCATGTGCTACACCTGTCTCAATTTAAAGATTTTTTATTGTAATAACTAAAGACCTTGGTTTTTCACTGCGTCTAAAAAAAGTTTTCTTATCCCTAACTGAAAGCCGTAAACAGCCTTTCTAAAAAGTTATATTTTAATTACACGTTTTAAGGTGTGATGCTTTTTGTAAGGTCGTGATGAATTTTAATAACAAGGACAGATTGTAGATACTTGGTGTACATGGAAGCTTTGTCTATGTTGGTGAATCAAATGCAATTGCATTTGGAGCTTTTTGAGAGGCTGAAAGTTCGCCTCAAGTTTAGCGGAAGTTTGCCTGCATAGATAATGCATTTTGCTTTTCAGGTTCGACTCGGAACACATTTCCTTCTTGTAATCTAGTTGTTTCCATTTTATATAAAAACGTGTAAATATTTTAAATAAATGAATTATTGTATGTATTTTTTAGAAGATATGTCTTGTTTTTTTTTTTCTCATCAGTATACTTCTCTCGAGTATTTCATATAACAAAAATGACAGTTTCATAATGAATGAAAATTAAATATTCAAATGCATGTACAGCATTTAGCAGAAAGGAACAAACAGGATCACACTTTTTTTTCAATATTGAGCAACTTCTGTTTTGCTTTAAAAAGTACTCAACATGTTCTCAGAAATAAAATTTATACAATGGTTTTTTCGGCAAGAAGACCAAACCCATTTGCTATTCTAGGCATTTTTGAAGATAAAAAAGAAAATGCTTGATTTTTAATATAACACCGCAATTGCATTAATTCCCTTCTGCTAAATGCGATCCATGTAGCCCAGAAAAAATTCAATCAATTCTTCAAACTTTAAAAACAAGATTCACATGCCTACTCTTGGTAAAAAGGACATCTTTCCAAAGCTTTCAGTTGCTACGCAGTCAAAATAGCCGGACGTTAAGTTTTACGTGTTTCTTGTTGGCAGGTTTCAAGTTTGCCATTTGCACTGACTCTTCATCACTGTGATCTTGAAGCAAAAAAAGAAAAAAAAATGCGACGAAAATGTACCCAAAAATGGTTTGCGGGGGCACAAGTTGCACCGGGGGAAGGGGGGGGGGGGATATACACGTGGACTTAGAATCGAGAAAAATCAAAATCTTGACTGATCCTAATTTCGAGACATCGCAATTTGAAATTTTCGTAGTAAATGCAAGTTTTCTACTGATTTTGATCCGCTTTTCTAATTCTTTGTCCATTGAATCAGTATATGTTTATTAATTCGTTTGATTTATGTCAATGGAACTCATACCCTCTCATTACATGCAGACTACCGATTATACTATTTTGTTCTTTCTTTTTTTTTTAACTTAACAATTCGCCTTCTGCTGCGTATTGTTGTTACGAATGCGTGCTGATTTTAGCCTCAGCTCATTACATTCTTGACTCTCTGAAGTGTTTAATGTGCGAAAGGAATTCGCCTTCAGTTGCGTCTGCAGCAATTGTTGTTAACAACATGTTGTGCGTGCTGATTTAAACTCATTACATACTCGACTCTCTGAAGGCGTTTTATGCGTGTAAGTAGCGCAGTCTGTCGGAGAACGAACAAAGTAGAAATTACGCGATTCATTCAGTTTCACTTCTGATGCTCTCCAACAGGGTGCTCTACTTTTGCACATTAAACGCCTTCAGAGAGTCAAGTATGTAATAAGCTGAGATCAGCACGCACAACATATTCGTAACAACAATTGCTGCGGACGGAGCTGAAGGCGAATTGAAAACAACCGTATAATTCACGTTGAGAAACATGTTAGCTCTTTAATGAATATTGTTAGGTATCAAAAGAGAGGTATATTTTATAGTCTTTATATGAGGGATTCTCGAAATACTTTTCACCATCAACTAAAACATAGATTAAGTTTAAATGCAAAATAAAATAATAGCAAAAATAAAAAAAATTGCGATATCTCGAAATTAGGATCAGTCATGATTTTTATTTTTCGCGATTTTAAGTCCACACGTACCATTGACTCACTCTCTGCAAACCGTTTTCAGGTACATTTTTATCATGTTTTTTTTTAATGGTTTAAGACCACTGTATCATATTAAAAAACAAAAAAAAAAAAAAAAACTTGTTTGACCAATCCTCGTCAGCTTTACTCTTAAAGAAACTCCTGTATTTTAAGGTGAATCTACAGCAAGAAATTTTAGAGCAACCTTCAAGATATTAGGCACTTTGCTAAAATACTTGTTTCATGTGAAATTTTTGGCAGCAAAAGGATAGATCACACCCTGAGACATGCATCAGCTGTTTTACCCAAAGATTCTATTTTGTAAATCCTAAAATAAAGCTGAAAGTATACAAATGCGAAAATTAAATTTTTGACTGATCGATTACAACATTTGTCATTTGCACACTCTCAGCTTTACTTACGAATGCACGAAAAAGATTCCACAGAAAAAAACAGTTAAGATGTGCCTTAAAGCGTTTTCGATCGAAAATTTGTTTGATATCTCAATGTTTGTTTGTTTTCGATGTAGATTCACCCAGTACTAGATTGCCAGGTTGAATTACATAGTGCTAATCGTAGTCTGTTGGATAAGATCAGTTGATTTAGAAAAATGGTGGGTACAAATTAATGAGATAAGAATAAGACACACATTTTGTAAAAATTATATTTATAGGATTAAGAAGGAAAACAAGAAAATGATTGCACAAATTTAAAATTTTAAAGAATTTGAAAAATAAGGTCTAATTTTGACTTGATAATCATTTTAAAACGTCTCTCACTGCTATTTACATTGTTCAAAAGTCTCTTACTACTAAGCACGCATAGGAAACGAAAGTTTTGAACCAAACATTGCATTCTAAATTTGATTCCAATCACTTTGTACAAGGAATTACGTACGTTTACAACTAAGAATTTGTTGACACAGAAAAATAAGCAGTGCCTTAAAAAAAATGCCCTCGCAAATAGTATCAACACTTGATTTCACTGGTAAAAAAAAGAAAAAACAAGTAAGTCACTTTTTAAACAAAAGCAAGCAACATTTGCCGTAACTTAACAGCTAGAACAGGTAAGTTATCTCACTTTTAACGCATTTAAAAACTAGATAGACATCTATGAACATTTATCTAAAAATAGATGATCAAACAGTAAGCCATGTAGGAAGGTGAACTTTTAGCAAGACATCTCTCATTGAGCAGGCCTTGGGATGGAAGTGGAAACTTTTCTGTTTTCTGAAGCATTTCCGGGAAACTAAGGGTGATCCAAGTGATCCAGGGACTAGACTGCTACACGGTCTGTGTCTTTGAGGAGCAATAATTATCATAATGCACAAGTTAATGCAAGACACTGATTCATAAGGTGTAGCAACATTAATACTAAGCACCTGGCATGACATCAAATTTGTGAAAATTCGTTGAAAAAATACACTGGCTACCTCTCTCATACACATCGAGTCAATGAGCAATGTCCGTTATGGTGGTTTCCAATATAAATTTTCGATATATCCTTACAAAGATGTCTACTATTTAGTATTAATGCTGCTACCTGTTAAGGATCAGTTTCTTGCATTGACTTGTACATTTCAATAATTATTGTTTCTCTAAGATACAGACCGTGGAGCGGCGCAATGTGATAGCAGTTCTTCTCCCTGGATCTCTTGGAATCACCTTTAAAAAGGGGGAAAAAATCACATGAAAAACATTAATTGTTTGCACCTAAATGGAAAACAGGATCTTTTCCGGGAATTGCTGTTGCAGGCACTCAACTTTCCAGCAAAACTTTTATCCCTCCGCAGGTCTTGCTCGACATTTCTGCACCTAGCCTCATTCACCTCAATCTGCTTAGCATTATTTCATGACATAAATTCCTATGAAACAATGGAAGGAATTGCTGCAAAGCATACAAATAAAGGAGCCAATTTCAAAAAAACGGGCAACATGAATTTACAGAGAAAATTAAGCATCTTACTTAGTTCTTAAGCTTCGTTTTGGGGTACATTTACCTTCATGCATAAATTTTCACTTTAAGGTCCTGGAAACGTATCATGACTCAATTGCCAGGCCATTCTTTTTTGACAGAGACACTACATAAAGATCACTAATTCAAAACATCCATATACGGTGAACATGGTTTAAAATGCTACTATCTTCCTTCCTCTGAAGATATTGTGTTTCTGCCTAAAGGAATAAAAGGACATACCATTCTATCACGGAGCAGGATTTGCTGCTGCTTTCTTGGCGACAGACAAGAGGGAGAGTTGAAAGTGTCAATTTCCATCTCTAATTTTAGGAGTAAGTTTCTTTCTTTTTTTAAAAAAAAAAAAAAAAAAAAAAAATAAATAAAATAAAATTGAGCGAGAAAATTGATCTTTTGAAACTTGGAACAATCTATGAGTTAGTCATTCAACTTAAGCTTTTCTTGGGCAACTGGGGTCCTTCATTTTCTTATGAAACTGATACAACAGCCGTCACCAAGTCTGAAGAAAACGCTAAGTACAGTTGAAAAAAGCGCACCAGAAGTTATTTTTGTTTTGACCAGCCCAGTTATCAAATAACTGCCAGGATGTAATACTTGGACACTTTTAGTCATCCTCGTAGTTTGTGTTATTTGAGTACACGTAACCTTGTTGCTGAAGAACGCACAGCCTTTTTTCCACAGCATCACGGTCTGAAAAAAAAATTAGATACCTCTCGTCATTCATTCACAGACTGGTTGGATCAATTGATACTTATTTGGAGTTCGAAGGAATGATCGTTCTTTGTGAGGAAAATTCAATTTCAGCAAATTGATATAATCTATTACGAAAATTTGATATTTGATTAAAACTGCAATTTCTGAGAATTTTACTGGAATTACTTGACATTTCCTTAAATTTTTTTAACATTTTCTTGATTACTGCAACTCAAAAACTAAAAATGATCCAAAAAGACTTGATTTCTGTTGTTGCACAACAATTTAAACAAGGAAGCTCATGGACAAAATGAATGCCACTTTCGAATCATTCCAAAATTTTTTGATTTTTCGGATTATTTATGCAAAAAATCTACATTTGAAATTACTAATTTGTGACCATCCATGGAGATAGGAACCTCAGTCTACAATGGCAAAATTTTTCGTAGAACTATTCTTATTGAATTTGGTAGAAAAATCAGATTCTGAAATTTTGACCGAAGACTCTCTAGTGTTCTAAAAATTATAGTTTTATCCAATTTTAACAATTATAAATATTTTTGTGCCTAGAGATTTCAGGAACCTTACAAAGATCCCATTGGATCTGCTTGAAACGCATTGGTGCAACATTGGTGTTTTTTCTTCCTCCTGACAGGATTTTCAGTTCATAAAATAAGGTAAGGAAAAAATGATGACATGAATACTAGAGCCACTTTAGGTTCATATTACTTGGCAGTTAAAGATGAATTTAAAAATTCAAGGGAATAAAGTCGGAGAGGAGATTAAGAGAAAAGCTTACATTTTGTCAAGAGGGCTTTGTCCTGGTGATGATTAACCTGCTGAGAGAGACTATGGAGAAGAATCTGCGCTGTCTGGTACCTTTGGAAACACTCAGTTGGATTGCCAAACAATTCATCTAAAGCTGCTGACTGGCACTGGAAATATGAAAATTTTCGGGTTGATAGAGAATGACAGATAGAATAATATGTATACTGATCATTTGTAATAGAGAGGAAGAGATAGAATTATATACATAGTAATCATTAATAATGAGTTGGGATGGAAAACAGGAATCTGAACCTGAGAAATCTTGAACAGATAATTTGATTTTTTAAGACTTCCGAGTTGAAGTATTCCAGTCAATCTTTATTGACTAAATACTGTACAGTTATACCGTTAGTAGAGGCACACTACACATTTTTGAAGAGACAGTAAATGGAAAATTGAGTAGAATTCATCATCCGATAGAAACTTACCATTTGAATGGCATGATTGTATAAAATCTTATCAGCTGTTGCGCTTGCGTTCTGTAGAATACCAGGAGAGTTCAGTTGTTTGCAATCGCCGAGACACTGCCGGAATCGGACATTCAAAAGCTTCACAACTAAAACCAGAGCAAAGGTAAGTAATCAATAATTGTTTCAAAAATAGTGCGGAAACATTCTGACAGATAACAGACCATTTTCCTTAGAGAACATATTATATTTTGTTCTCATTGATTGCATTCTTGTTGTGTTTTCTTTAGCTTTTTCAGCAAAAATGACGGAAATTTTAGTCACAAACAGAGGAAACATGGTGAAATTGCCAACAAAGCTACGGTATCAACTGATTCTCGTCTCATCTCGGTTTGAAATTTTTTAAAGTAAAAAAATACAATAAATTCCACATAATTTCCAGGTTTCCTCTGACCAAAATGATCAAAGTCTCTCACTTTTCGCATCAAATATTTGTGCATGTAAAGATATAAATTTTGGAAAAATTGCAGTCCCCAGTTGAAACTAGTTCCTCAATTCACTATTCAGAGAGTAACTTGTAGCATTAAATCCTTAACCAGACTTCAAACTTAAATTAATGGCACAGAAAGTGTTGATGTTTCCTTAGATTTCAAAAATTAAGATTTTTCAAAATTCCATTCTTGTGCGTAAATTCTCTGTTGTCCCTGAGATCCCTGACCTGATGGAATTCCCTGACAATTCCCCAATTACCAGGTTTTTCGGATCTGTACATACCCTTCAGCTCATGGCAGAAACTAGTTGCTAACGGAAAAATACTTCTGCCCTGTGAGATTTCAAAATGACCAGGAGCCGCTGGTTGAGTTTTGCAGCTATTTAGGAACACCATCAATGAGATACAAGGTTTTTTAGATTGACCATTGACACTTAGATTGACCATTGACACTATCATTTAGTCTTCCAAAATCAAATACTCTATCAATCCTGTAACAACATCTTAAGCTTCCTTTTTCGAGAGAATTCACATCAAAGTCAGGCCAAATAGAGAGAGATCATAGGCGGAAATTCTTCTTTATCCCCTCCTCTTATCTACTAACCAGCAATTAATAGAATGTATCTGAATTACCATTTTTGACTGACGATGAAGGTTGAAGTTGCCCAGATCTGAGCTGATTTGTTGCTAGTGTTAGTGCAGAGCTGAGTAGCTGCAGTGCACGGACCAAGAGGACCAGTCGCTCTGTCCTGTTCCGAGATTGCGAGACATCTATGACACAATCGACTAAAGCTAGGACGAAGTTTAACTTGGCCAGTGTTTCATTGTGCTCGCGTTCTAAGATTGTTTCTGGGGATAGTTCGGGCAGGTTGAAAGTCATTATGCCTTCCGTGCCACCTAACTCTGCACAGAGACAAAATCTTGTTAGAAACCATCAAACAATTTATTTTCACGAGAAAAAAAATGTTCTTGCTATAGACAATAAGAAACAAATCAGAACAGTGTTGAGAGGCTTGCAATTAAAAATCTACGATTACATATTACGTATATCCCTAAAGGAAAATTAATAAAAATGTTTCCTTGCAATTTTGTGCAATTTTCTTGGTGGGCCGAAACAACTTTACAGAAAATTTAGATAGAAACTCATGGTTAGTTTCCCTTTGAACAAATAACATATGAGTAGAGACTTGCAATATCACAATCTGAGAAATGCATTTTTCAGCTTCAGCCGTAGCTATGCTTATTACAGTGAGTTTGGAGACTTGTCTTCCATCATTGGCTGAATAAATGCAATGGTGGAATGTTTATGGCTGTTGCGGTACATTGCAATTGCAATGATGAAATTTTTATTAAAATTCATAATTAAATGAGAGAAAAATGATAAATTGTCAAAAATATTGCTTAAGATGATCTGATCACTGAACAGTAAACAGGTGGTGCGATTAGAGAGTTTCTAATGGCTTTGAAAATTATGGAATCAGATTAATCTTGGGTGTTTTACAAAGTTTAAAAAGTCACAAATCTAATTCCTTAGTATAAAACAATTACCTGGCAAAGTCATGGCTCTTGAACTAAATGGAACTAAAGGAAGATTATTTGAGTTTAATGCCGGAATAGCACCTCCGCTGACTAAAGGAGCACTGAAAACTAAAAAAAGAAAGAAAAGTAATTAGTTATAGAATATAAATCTTAAAACTGAAGTGACCCTTTTTGAAATAAAAATGTGTTTCTCATCTCTGTTTCTTGACTCATTTGAAGGAAAAATTATTTGATCTTACTTAATGTTGTGGCTGAAAACTGGGGACTTTAGGAGAAAAAATTCACATTTTCTTTTTTCCAAAAGCTTAAAACTGGGGGGGGGGGTAAAAAAACTAAATTTAGCGTTGTATATTATGAGGTAAGGTAAGAAAGGGACCTTTATTTTGAATAAACCAATTAACTTGATGCTCGTTGTAAATAGCTTTATCTGAAATTAAGAACTGTACATGATTCTGTGTTAGAACATTGAAATGATTGTGCTTTAAAAAAAAGGAGAAAAATCCTTATTTAGCTGTTATGGTAATAATTTTCTGTAATTTTAGTTCCATCAATCCTGAAAGTTGTGAAAGCAACAGACTCACTAAGTAGGGGGGAAAAGGCACAAGAGAGAAAAAATAACATTTGTATTTTTAAAATTTATGAACGCTTCCACCCATTCCTCATCACTTCCAAAAGAATTTGTTGCTCTTTGAATTCCTATAACCTTACCTGATTTGCGCAACGGAGAATTGGTTGGCGTGACAGTCCAAGTATTAACTGGAGGAGGAGTAGGCGGTGGGTTTCGACTTCCAGGAGGAGTTCCCAGTACAAACTGCACCTAAAATTTGAGAGAAAAGAAAAGGTTTAGAAAATGTAAAATGAACATGAATATAGCATACATATATTATCACTTTTCAAGAAAATAAAAGACTCCCTTCAGGGGTCCGAGCAGAGCATCTTCAGCACCATTAGAGCCCAGATGCCATGTTACCAAACATCTCAGAGAGGCTGAAGTTCTTAAACAGGTCACATCAATTAAAAAACTCTGATTGGCAAAATTTTTCATTTACATTGCATGCTGCTACGAACTTTTTTGACGGGTTTTTTTCCTGAGAACGATGGGTCATAAGCGTAACATTTCTACCCACTAACTGACAGTTGTTTTGAGAGAAAATTTCATGAACTACCCAAAAATTTCATTGTTAAGTTTAGAGAAGCACTTCTCAGGGGATAAAAAACAGGCCAACAGTCGTGATGACCTAACAAGGCCTTGTCTTTGGCTCGGCTTCAGCCAATCAGCAAATGCAGACTCCCTTGTCTGCCCACATCATAGCAGACAGCCATGAATATCGCTCCTAAGTGGGTCCAAATTTTGGCGACTTCAAACTCGATTTTACCCCTTATTTTGAGTAAAAATAAATAAAAGTAATTGTGGGAACTCAACTTACTCAGAGCCTTGAGAAAATGAATTTTAAAAAATAGATGTAATTGACCCATTGAGCAAACACCCTATGTCGCATTTTTGAAAGAAAAAAAAAAAGAATGGACCACTAGACAAGGTACGAATTTCAGCGTTCTGATACATGTTTTCAAACCAAAATTTCACGTAGAACACGATACGCACAACGAAAATTACCGAAATTAACTCCTTACTGAGATATCTAGATAAGAGCTTCACTCTTAATCTTAATTACCCGCTTCTGTCTCTCGTAATTTTTTGATAAAACGTTCCTTTTTATCGGATTGATCTTTTGATTCTTGTAAAGAGCCTGAGCTCTCAGCGAGAACACTTTCTGGCCAGGAGCCTCGGCCTGGTTGGAACTCTCTCTCATTTCTGGACTCTGGACTTACGTTTTTTGGAACATGGAACTCCGGAAAACTTTGGTAACTCGTCAAAAGACTTTTCTTTCTCTCTCTGAAATCTTTTTCATTTTTAGACCATTTTAACATTTTAATTTCGCTAATATTTTCAATGTTTTATCTTTTTCAAAATTCTTAAAATTTTCAATCAATAAAATTGTAAAACACCAGACTTCTTTGTCTTTCTTAACTTGAAATAATGCCGATCGTAAAAAGCATGAATGTTTACATATTATTTTTCTTCAGTTTGCTAATTTGCTCTCTCACACTAATTTAGCAGGTATAATTGTCCAAATGACATTATGACGAAACAACTCATTTGGTATGGTCATGTCCAGAGAATGGCAGGAGACAGGTTGCCGAAGAAGGTCCTTGACTGGGTTCCTCCTGGGAGAAGACGCAGAGGGCGCCCAATGAAAGGTTGGAGGGAAGGGATTGAAGCGGAAATGTTAAGGTGCTCAATCCCCCAAGATTTGTGGTTTGAAAGAGAGCAGTGGAGGTTAGGGGTCGTAGAGCGCGAGGGAGTGCTGTAAAGCGACTTATGTGTGTATGTATGTATGTATGTATGTATGTATGTATGTATGTATGTATGTATGTATAATTGTCCAAATACTTGGATCTTCACTTTAAGGGTGAATTTCAGAGTATTTCGTCAATTATATCTCACAACCGCTCCTCCAGTGATAATACTTGTTTCCATGTAAGAGTATAAGTCGTAAATTTATAAAATTACGCCTTATATGAAATCGGGTTTATCTCTGAAGGAAGGATGACCATCCCAATGAGCCTTCTGCTCAATTTTCTCCATTGTAGAACGGTGGTCGTTGCATTACGAAGATATTTAATGATTCTTAATGCGTGAATTGAAACCACCCGCTCATGAAAACTCAATGCTCTACGTGATTCATATCGCGCGCTAAACGTTATCATAAACGTCTCAGCGATATAAAAATCTGGCAACCTCAGTCTTGACGCTTTGGCTCAGCTATAGCAAATTGCTTATAGTTTGAACAACACATGGTGGGAAATGAACATTGCTCGATTGAGAAGCTTGCTGAAACCATTGTAGTGTGCGATTTGACTCACGTAGAGCTTTGAATTTCTTGTGAGCGGGCAGTTCAAATTCCTCGTAACTGATGTGAAATAAAAACGTTAATATCTTCGCTAAGAGTTGGTTTCAGTAACTTTTGTTGCGTGAATCGTGTTCTACGTGAAATTTTGGTTCAGAAACATGTGTTAGAATGCTAAAATTCGTACCCTGTCTAGTGGTCCATTGGAGGTAATTTTGATTTCAACTTGTGGTTGGTTTTTTTCTGTCAACGATTTAAAGTCGAGAAAAATATGTTAAACATGAAATTGAAGTTAAGCGTTTCCCTTAATGTTGAGTCTTATGGAGGAATAAAACTTTGACTGCTTTTTCTTGCTTCAAATTTTATGTAACTTGGTAAATTTCTATTAGACAATGTCTACTTTTTTTCAAAAGTTTTTTTTTTTCTTTTCCAGGAGAGTTTTGGATTTTTGAATTCCATTGCGCTGATTTAGAACCTAGAAACTTACAGATGGCGGTGAGATAGAATGAATATCCGGTGGGGTGTTACTATAGCGCTGCATGCTAATTGGTTGAGATCTTGGAACTGAGTTCTGGAAAATAATAAAAAAGAAATTATTAAATTTTAAATTATGAGTTTGAAAGAAACTTTTTTTTTTTTTTTTTTTTTTTTTTACTACTAAATAGCCCTCAAGGGCTAATCCCACGCTTTAAGTCCCATCCCCCCTCCGTCTCTACTGAACCAGTCCCAGGCAACCATTGTTTGAGACCATCAAACTCAGGTCGCCTGGCCGGGAATCGAACCCGGGACCTCCCGATCATAGAGCAAGCGCTACAACCACTACACCATAGGAGGCCGACTAAAACTAATAATGAGAATGAAAAAAAAAAAAACCAAAATGAGGTTTAAAAAGAATAACAAATCGTCATTGCCTGCATGAAGGAAAGTATCTTGATTGTGCTCTTTCAGTATTTCTTACCTTTATTTAATTTTTCATAGATAAACCATCACATAAATTTTCCTGAAATTTTTACTGACTAGTTTTAATCCTTGTTAGAATAAACTCTGAATTTTTTGGATCAATTTGTGCGACAGTTTACCCACAAAAAATAATGATCCTAGAAATTTGGAAACATAGCAGACAAGATACATTCCAAGATACTCCTCCCAGAGACGACAATATGGTGTCCCTTAAGCAATATAATTTCTGATTTTGTCAGTTTTAAGTTATGAGTCACCTTACTTTTTAATAAATTTAATACAGACAAAACATTGCTAGCTGCGACATCTCCCTAATTTTTGATAATGTTTATTTTCCCGAGTCTTTTCTCAGGAAAAGTCTTTTTCTTCGGACATTCATTTGCTTGAATTTTGACTGATAAAAAATTAGGAACCTTCAACAGGAATAAATCATACATATTTGAACTATACAAAAAGGGGCTGTTGGAATAATTTTCCACTTAGAAAAGGATTAATTATGGAAAGAAATTTTGTAGAAAGTCATTTTTTTGAATACGAGGTCTTGTCTCTCAACACCTAACTACCAACATCAATATTAACACAGTCATATTAAAGGTTTTACCTTTGTGGGTGAGTTTGCACTGGTTTGTTGATTCAACGACTGGTTTGGAACGGGAATCGGCACGGGAATAGAGAGTGAGCTGGGCCGATGAGGACCAGTTGCAGTTTCTCGAGCACTGAAAAGCAAACAAACACCATGAATTACACCATTTTCGAAAGATGACAACAATTTCTCTTGTTTGCACGTTTTTCAGCCATATAAACATCATGATTAAACGCTAGGATCACAGATTTCATTGATAAAAGAATGATAAGTACCACAACTCGTTTCTTTAAATGATCAGCCTCTGTAATCAATGGATGCACTAATCGCTTAACCGACTTTGGCCAAGATAATATTATAAATTGCAAAGTGGAAAAGAAAAGTTTGCGCTCAGTTAGATCAAGAGTTAATATACTGTTGTCAGTTACTTCAAGTTAAACGCAAACGATATGAATGAATACTAAATAAAAAATGTTAAAAATTAAAATTACTAACTGTTTATCAGTAGGCAAATTTGATGGCACAAGAACAAAATCATCTGATCCGTCTGGACTGATGCAAACAGGAAAACCTGTAAAAAAAAAAAGAGAGCAAAATTGAATGGACATGAATCTTGCTAAGTCGGGCGTAACAATTGCACATAACTGTTTTGCGCCATTGTAGAAAAAGTCTATTTTGTTTGAGTTTTAGTGAGCATTTGTGGGCAAAACTCATTGAATTTGAATTTTGTTTCTCTTGATTTGCAGCACTGGCGTACTCTTCTGTTCAGCAACAATCGGAAAATCAAACAAAGTAGGTTCCAGAAATTGTCAGGAGGTTTTTAACTTAACTTTTCTTGAATCCTCTCTTATTGGCTGCACTTCAATGGGCCTGTTGCAAACTTTTGCTAGAGCAAAAGTAAGAGTTGTTTCTTGTAGATAATGCCTCAAAAATCACGATGAGCGCATTGGCAAAGTCTGAAATGCACTCATAACTTCACAATCTGCGTAAGAAATTTGCGTTTTTTTAAGCTTCCCGCTTCAAAAACGATACTACGGCACAGGTGAACATTTTGTTAGAGGAGTCGCTCCATTGTCGGCGATATTCATCATGACCGACGCTTGCGCGCAGTTCCGCGCGTAATTCGAGGAGAGTTCAAGGTCAATCAATTCGGGCGTGGAAAATATGAACGTTAACACACCGATTGTTATCTGGTCTAATTCAGTTCAGGTGTTATCTCGTCCCATCAAACGTGTTTTGGCGGATTGGCGTCGGCCATGATGATTATTGCCGACGATGGAACGACTCCTCTTACAAAATGTTCACCTGTGCCGTAGTATCGTTTTTGAAGCGGGAAGCTCAAAAAACCGCAAATTTCTTACGCAGACTGTGAAGTTATGAGTGCATTTCAGACTTTGCCGATACGCTCATCATGATTTTTGAGGCATTATCTATAAGAAACAACTCTTATTTTTGCTCTAGCAAAAGTTTGCAACAGGCCCATTGTGAAAAATAACACAAGGATCAATTTTAATGAAACATGTTCCCCCTACTCCTGTTTAACAAAATGCACCTTAAGGCATGTAGCACAAAGAAATTTGGATGAAGAATCTAGAGTTTATCATCAGCTTACTATGGTGGTAGAAGGGTGAATCAAAACCCATTTTTTTACATTCATTAAGCAAATACAATTTTCAGACATTCCTTCAAAAAATTTTTGGCCAAAACGTGGAATACATTCTAGAAAGCAAGTAAAGGGGATTTGATGATTTTTCCCTGACACTTTCGTCATGTCTCCTGACATTCCCTGATTTTCACAGATTTTTTAAAATTCGCTGACATTTCTTGGTTTCCTTGACTGTGGAAACCTGATTTAGATCTGGCAAACTGTCCCCTTGGCATGGCAGACTAGAATTATAATCAAATTTTCTTAAAATTATATTTTAAGAAAAATTACATTTTAAGAACTACAAACTTCAAACCCTATTGATCGACTTTGGTTTGACAGTTAAGAGCGTTCTTTAAATCAAAATTTGTTGTAAAAAAGTCCCCAAGGCGCCCAAATTTTGACCAGGTAATTTTGCGTTTCTATAGATTGAGATATTTTTACCGACCGCCAGTCACAATTTGAGAATCATATACTGCAGTTTTAAAATCGGCATTTGATGAGTCTGGCTGAGATATCTTACCAGGTTCATGAACTGGGCTTGTGGCCAATGGTGTCGGCTGATTTGGCTGCGGGGGAGGATGCAGGAAGGCATGATTGAAAAACACATCAAAATCCATTCGCTCAGCAGCGTTCCGTCGCAGTAATCCTTGAAGTAGATTTGTTAGTTCTGGTGAAGTTCCACTTGGAATCCTGATAAAATACAACAATAAATTGGTAAGTTTTGTGCGGCATTTAAGGATTTAAGAAACACTGGCATTAAAAACTCTCAGCTTTTTCATTTGTAGGATGAGATTATTTTCACTACAACTAATGTAATGAAACTTGGTAAAAAAATTAAGTAAGAAACTTATCGGCCATGCCTCATGGGAATTACAGTGTGTAACTCCTAATAAAACACTCAGCTTGACTGCTGTACCCTCCTTACTTATTATGCGATGAAAGCAAGTCAAGTTAGGACTTGACTGTTCCTCATTTGAGGCATATAGAGCAGATATTTAGTCAATATCAATAATTTTTTACTTGTATGATGTGCAACCAACACACCAACACACTCAATGATCAACCAACACACTCTGATAATGCAAAATTGTTTGACTTCAAGAGTTGGTGATTTTAATTATAATTATAATTATTTCCAAAAACCAAAAAGAACGATCAATGAGCCTTGAGAGTATTGATACAACCACTTCATCATATTAAAGATACATGATATACATATCGACAGTGAAACTTCCAAATCTTGTATCTCGCTTTACAATGTTGCAGACTGCCTGTCATACTTTATTTAGCGTCAATGCTTAAAAACTTTCCTGTCTTTTTTTCTCTGTGCAAATAAAATTCTGTGAATACTTCAAGGAATGATGTTGATTTATTCTCCTTCAAAAGAATAAAATGGTGGGGCAAAAATCACTCACTTTATTAAAGATTTAGGCATTCTGCCATAAAATCAGTTGCACGGCCATGAGGCAAATCAAAAATAAAGCCGTGAGGCAAGAACGTCAGATCATAGCATACAGTCAGCATTTTGAAATTTTTTCCACCCCTAAAATGATATCAAATGAATGCTGGGAGAGAAATTCACTTGAAAATTCTCGTGACCAACAAAAACTTATCATCATAAGAGCAAATTAGGTGCAAACTAAACTTACTTAGGTGCCAAATTGGGATTTTGTTCGTAGAACTTTTTGAGTACTTGTGGTGTTTGAGCTTGGAACGGTGCCTTCCCAGTGAGGCATTGGAAAACAATCGTACCTAAACTCCACAAATCAGCTTTGGCATCATATTGGAGAGACATTATTACTTCAGGAGCCTGTATGAAGCAGAGAGAAAAGAAAATTAGGCAGGGAGCAGGAAAAATCACACTGTTAATCAAAACACTGTGTTTCTGGTGATAAATTTTAAAGTCAAGTGCCTATAATATTATTGCACTGACTGACCCTTCAGTCTGTCGAAATCAACAACACTATCATCTACAATGACCAAAGCATATGGAATCAGTGGTAATCAAAATTGAGGATGAATTTTCTGGGTATTTTATTTTTCTGACCTCAGGAACCAACCTCCAAGATCGGTCAACGATCTAGCGTAATTTATCAAGATAGAAACGGTTTTTACTATTTATCGACAATGAAACTGCAAAAGTGCGTATCTCAGCTGCAGAGTTTCAAAATCTCCTCTTCTATTTCATTTTTTAAAGGGGATTCATGGCCATACAATTTTCATGGAATTACAGAAGAAAATTCGCTAAAGTTTTTAAAATATAGCATTTCGTGTTTTTGTACGTAAAAATAAAGTTAGAGAGGAAGGCTGCAATGCCATGAACCAAGATATACATTTCTGCAGTAACATCAACGTTATTTTACTTAAAAGTGATCTCCAAGTTCTCAATTTTTACATTTAAAGTTATGATTTTAGGAAATAATTGTTCTAATAGTCAGGAAAATTTGAAAGATTTGAAAAATGGAGCAAGACATGGAATGTTGAAATCCCTTAAAACCTTTGTAGTGTGTCTCTTAGCTGATTTTTTAATCTTCTCAGATAAAAACTGAATGATATGATGCTAGGATGATCATCTTCATGAAAATAAGTATGCAATTAATTCTGACAGTTTGATAAGGATGTAGTATGCTTGAGCAAGCAAGCTTGTGTTTGCACATGGCGTGAAAAATTTTTCCAATGAAAACTTTTCTTTTCATGAGTCATGAGAAAAAATTAAGAAAAGACCGAGACAGATACTAATTTTTGCAATTTTTCTACTTAGCGCATACTTAAAATCTTTGTGCAGAGTGAGAAAAATGTGTGCGACTCAGGTTGCAATTGATTGATGCTTTGAAGTACTTTCAGCAACCCTGCAGTGCAGTGTGCAATACATTTTGCTTTCGATGACTTTTTCATAAAGCTGTTGCTCTACCTGAAGCTTATATATTGTAAATTTTTTCCAATCCATAAAAAATAATGATAGTTACCATGTACATGGGAGACCCACAAAGAGTAGCTGCCATAACCCCATCTTGTAAGAATCGTGCAAAACCAAAGTCAGCTGAAATTAATACACACTGATGAGAAACTGATCATTCATGTACACAAAAGAGAAAACTGGGAAAATTTTATAATTATTCAGAATAAAAGGATATGTGCAGATCTACACTAGGGTGTACACATCTTAGCTGGTGCATTGACCTTTGACAAATTTTTAAATCTTTTACGGGTCAAAATGTTTTTTTCTGAAATACTTAATGCTGAGAACCAGTTGTCTTTTGGCACCTTGGAATCAGGTTTGTTCTAATTGATCACATAGTTCTATGGCTTTCCATCACCCAACTGAATCCTGCCTGAAAGTTCCAAAATAGAGTTTAGCATCAATCAAAGAAGTTTGTCTTGGTTCCAGCATTTCAGAGCATTTTACACACTGCGCCTGCTGGATTCAAACACTGCCTTTGAACCTAGTTAATTATCGAACTTTCAGACAGCATGATTAAGTCAAAAGTAAAATTGAGTTTTTCTAAAATCTCAAACATGGATAAGGTAGACTGATCAAAAAAAAAAAAAAAAAAAAAAAAAAAAGAACCTCTGATAAAATTGTTGAAAATAATAAATACAAGTAATAAAGAAAATAGTTAATCGTAAAGATTCTGTTTTTGAAACTTAGATTTTGGAAACAAATTAGATTATTACAATCAGATATAAATCTTTCAAGCGCAAATTTGAGAAAAGCCAGTACCTATTTTTAGGCGGATGTGTTGAGGCTGCGGGTAAGGTTTTGTTCCGGCGTGACTAAGCAAAATATTTTGAGGTTTCAGGTCTCGATGGACAACACCCTTTGCATGGAGAGCCTTCATAGCCCCAGCTGAAACGAGAAGCGACAAATCAGAACAGCATACGCAAGTAGAGATACAAAGGGGGAAAATATTAAAGAGGAATAAATAACTCTCAAGAAACTGTAAAAATGTTTTGCTCAGAAAAGTTTTTAAAACCAGCTGTTGAAAAAACCTAGGTTGATATGTGATGGGTCAGAAATTATTTAATTACAGAAAAAATGGGTTGCTTGAGCTTTGCTTTTTAGTTACAAACAACGGCTGAAGCTTGTGAATTGAGAGAGTGATGATATCTCATACAAACAGGGTTTCCATAAATTAGTTTTTGGATTCGTTGACTTTCCCTAACTCATTTTAGTTTCCCGAAACTCCAAAATTTTTGAATTCCCTGACTTACTTTGACCTAATTAAGTTGATCGAAATCTTGACTTAAATTTTTTTCTTTGACCTATGCTGCTTTTTGCTAAAATGTGGGCAAAATATCCGGTTACAGATACTTAAATTAAATAAAAAAACTCTTTGAAATTGTTGGTTCTCTCTTGACTGGCACCGGCTGAAAATGCCGATGCACTATTCATAACATTTACTGATTTTTTTCAGAAGTTCCTGACTTTCTCTGATTTTTCCAGGTTGCCAAGAAATTTTTTAACCTTCCAGGTTTTCTAGACTGTTTAAAACCCTACAGTTGATCAACAGAAAATTTGATCCATTTATTGACTGACGATAAGATAGGTCTTTCAAAAAAGGTCTTTTTACAATATATTGACTTTGATCCTGGATCTTTCTAATTTTGCCTCACTTATGAGAAAATGCAATTCTACAGCACACGCAACTGACCTGATGAGATACGTACAGGAGTCAAGACGAATTATCAAAATACAGATTTGAGAAAACATGAAAGAACTTACCTAGTTGCGTAAGAAAGAGTCTGATGGTATCTTCACTTAAAGTTCCTTTTTCTGGAAATGAATACAAAATAACAAGTTATAAAAGTTATTGAATTTTTTCGTGGATTTTTACTACAATTTTTAATTCATCCAAAACCACAAGGTTTCCTGACGTTTTCATTCTTCCTTTTTTCTTTTGTGGTAAATTTAAAAACTAACAGATAGATGAGGAAGGAGAACATGAAGAAGTGGACAGATTTGACAAAAAGCAACCTGATTACTTGATCTGAAACTCTTTTCAGGGGCTGAGGTTAACTGGAAAGTTTGATTTATGATACCTTTAGGGTTAACAAACTATTAGTTTCATGTTGACATTGATTGAAACACAATGTCAAGGTTAAAAAATGAATCCTAGTAATTTTTCTTCTACTGTAGAATATACACCAATCAGTAAGGAAACTGTCCATATGCTTCTTTTGATGGTAACTTTTCTCAAGCAAATTTGAGTAGGGCTGCGGGGTGAAAGCAGACAAGACTTGAAACTGTTCAGGCAGAAAAACTTAGAGCCTTAAGCTAAGATGGAATCTCAGGAATTAAGGCAAAGATGACAAACTGTTGCCCTTCTGGTGGTTATTATATACTTCAGCTTCCTCCTTCCCAAAAAAAAAGAAAAAAAAAAAAAAAAAAAAGAGAGAAAATGTAGAGATGAAAAAAATGATACTAAGTATAAAATTGGGCCATTGATTACCTGTTAAATAATCTGCGAGATCCCCTCCATTGCAAAACTATAAGAAGAAAAAAGAAAAACAATACTCAGCAAAAGATGCAAAATGAATAAGGAATATGAGATTTCATTCACATACTGAAATTATGGTGATAAAATGATTGTTACCTACTTTTATTTGATGATGAGTAAAAATATATCCAGATATCTCACGATTGAGTTCCAAAGAAATGTTAATTAATTAGTGTTGCACATCTGCTTCATTACTATTCTGAGCGGTATAGAAATAATTAAGGTCATTCAATGAATAAATTTTCAGTTTTAATTTTTTACACATCCAGATGAAAGAAAAAAAAGCAACTTCTAAAAATTTTAAAGTTTGAATCAATCAGATGCAAATAAAACAAGAGAGAAGTTGCAGTAATTTCTTTTTTTTTAAAGAGAGGACACTACTAATTATTGTTCAACAAATTCTGTACAAGATACTGAGATGTGATGGGAGGATAAGATCTCTTATCACAAAAGGGTATCATATTTACCTCCATGACCAGAAAGACATGCATTGAGGACTCCTTGCAATCCAATAAAGCCACAACATTTTCATGGTGTAGTTCTGTCAGTTCCTGAAAAATAAAATCAGGAGTCATCAAAATTTCATTAATGAAAACAATTTTAATACAAAGATTGAGAAAAAAACACCCGAGGCAGTGAGTTTGAAAACGCACAATACGTACTATGCAAATTGTGCATTTTGAAGAGAGTTGCAGGATTTTCAATCAGCTCAACAAGATTTTTATGAAATTTTACAAAAAAAGAGTCTTGTTAATTGAGAGAGCTTAAGTAGAAGTAATGCAATTATTGGTCAAAGAAAAGTTTATTTCCTGGGCAAATAAATTGAGAAAAAATTCCAATCACTACAAGGGAATATCAGTGAAAGAACAGTATATACTTGATAGATTGCTTACTTTCAAAATTTTGATTTCCTTAGCAAGCAAGTTTTGAGACTTGGCGAGATTCTTCTTAGTTATACTCTTGATGGCCACAACAGATTTCGGATTCTGAAACAGAGAAGATAAGCATTGAAAAAATAATAATAATAATAATAAAAAAAATACTGCGACTAGTATGATCCACTGCATACTTGCCTGATCGCATCAGTCATGTCCGAGAAGATGACCGAAGTTGTCGAATCCTGTCAGATATTTATTGAAATTCCCCTCTGACTAGTGAGCTTTAAATATACTTTTGATATTTTTAGTTATGAAAGAGAAAAACTTCAAAACTCTTTTTGTCAGTTCAAACATGGTGCATTTTTATCATAGAATAAATAGACTACACCAACAGAATCGAAAGCCACCGCCATTTATATATGTCATCGAAGCAAAACTGAGTCAATAGGTCTGCGGCATGTCGACGTTCTGCAGAGGCCGGATGATAACAGATACAGACATTTTTAAGAATTAAAAGAGATTTTTTTACACTTATTTGCCGCTAATCCAGAGAAGTACTATCAAGTTCCTTAAACTTCAGGTTTCAATAAGTGCGAAGATTGACCGACTCTGGGAAGAAAAATGTTAACATTGGTTCTTACGGAGCTTTCGCATCTGTTGACGTAGTCTGTTTATTCTATGAAATGGGGCAGGTGATTTTCGCTACAATGGCTGATGTAATATCACCCTCCTTCGAAACACATGGACACGAGAGTTGGTTTACCTTTTTGAGTCTCCCTTTGTAGACGACTGCAAAAGCTCCATGTCCGATGAGATCCCGAGAGTTGTACTCGTAGTCCCCGATCGTCTCCATCGTCATTGTGTTGTGTTCCTGGGTTGTAGACCTCTTGAAGGCCTACCGTGCTCGCGACCTAGTCAGACATCATCTTCGGGTATAGCTCTTCACGCTCCAACTCAAGACGTTACGAACGCGTAGAAAAATGGAAAGATGCAAGAAAGTGTCGCATTGTTTGAAGACTCAATTGGAAAAATGAAAAAGCGAAACGAAAGTTGCGTGATACTAGGCACAAAGCGAGATGCGAGGAATGACTAGAGAGGTTTCTCAGTAAAAAGCACTTAGATTAGCTTACACGGTACGAAAATTAACAAGGTGGCGTGGAAGGCTGATGAAAGCTTTAGCGGAAAAGTACTGACTGTAAATTTAAAATGCCCGATTAATCATGTAATTATGTCGTAGAATTTCACAGAAAAAATGATGGAAGTGTGATAAAAGACTCTCGGGCACTCAATATTTACAGAGGGCAGCACCAGCTCAAGTATCAAGTCAAATCTAAGAATGAAAATGGAGTGATAATACGATTTTATTAATGATGATTCAATACTTTTGCAAAGATATTTACATAAATTTTCAATTTTTTTTTTTGGTTTTTTAAAATTATTTCTTTCCTTTTTCAATTTTTAGCTCCATAACAAAGTTCCAAAGTTTAAATGGCTAGTGTGACTTACGTAGTTTAATCAGATATTACAAGGTAGCCAAATTTATCTCTATTATTGTTGTTAATTTTAATAGCAACATTTTACTTCAAAGTATAATGATGATAGAATTTTCCCCGCATACTTTTGAAAGCATGAATCTAGAGAAATGTACTGTGAATTTTTACTCGGGATAGTTTTCAATAATAGGGCACGATTCACTGGCGTTATCAAAGAAGTTTAGAAATTCGGCAACAGTGTGTAAAATCGACGTCCATGTAAAAAACAACAACAACAGTCACATGACGTTCCTTTCCCCTTTGAAGTTTGTGATAAGTGCTGCTACAAAATGATTATCTAGACCCTCCCTTTTATCTAATTTTAAGTATTAAAGTCGTTTCCCGGCCTTCTCCGTGAGTGCAGTGATTTAATATTTTATTTCATATCGCTTATATCCATCAATCAAAATGGGTATGCGTCACACACTTCTATATATTTGGTCTGGCACAGTTTTGTCGGGTGTCACAGGAATCGGTCTGTTCTATATGCTGGCTGGAAAAGGTCACAAAATAGATTTTGGATGGCTCCTTGAAGGAATTTCACCATACATGTGGGGAGTGCTCGGTGTAGCTCTGTCCGTGGCTCTATCAGTAGTCGGCGCAGCCATTGGCATTCACACGACGGGAGTGAGCATCGTGGGTGGAGGTGTCAAAGCACCGAGAATCAAAACTAAGAACCTAATCTCTGTTATTTTCTGTGAAGCTGTGGCCATTTATGGTCTCATCACTGCCATAGTACTGTCTGGTCTATTGGAACCTTTCCACATCACGGATGCGACAGACCCTGTAATCAAAGCGCAAAATTACCATGCTGGCTTTATCATGTTCGGTGCAGGACTCGCAGTAGGCATGGTCAACCTGTTTTGTGGTGTTGCAGTAGGAATCATTGGGTCAGGAGCAGCCCTAGCAGATGCAGCTAATTCTGCACTCTTTGTGAAAATCCTTATCATTGAAATTTTCGGTAGTGCTATTGGTTTATTTGGTCTCATTGTTGGAATTTTCATGACGGCAAAAGCCAAAATGGGTGACAAATAAGATGGGACCTCTGGACTGAAAGTTAGTGATCAAAATCTGCATCATATTACATCTCGCGGGAACGTCTTGCATCCCTGTGTGGTATTGGCTACTGCATAACCTCATTAGGTGATCATCAAGCACTTTTTCATACCACCTGTTATGCGAGTTTCACCTGTTGTCCTAAGCGTCTCAATGTTAATATTTTGTAAATTGAAGGTGTCTTCAGACTGTAAATAAATCATGAAGTAGATTTCTACCAATTAGTTCTTTGTATATTGAAGAATGATGCATGATGCTTTTTCATCTGAGAAAAAAAATTAGACCATTCCAGCTGTCACTTATTAATGCACTCATGGATGAACTAATTTAGGCAAAGAAATCCTGTTTAGGAAAGAATCCTCCTGTTTTACTTTTTTCTTTTTTAGGTTTTCGTTTGTTTGCATACCATAAATGACAACTAACCGCTCCCTTTAAAGTCGTTTTTCAGCGGTACACTTACCCGACTTCCCAATGCTACCGATGTATTATCTTTTTTTGCAAAGTGCGGTAAACCTTTCTTTTTTTCCAAGTTTAACACTTCATTACTACTAAATTTGCCTTAAGCCTCTTGAAGTTTAAGTTGAGGATTCGCCACCATTCCATTTCATCTGTTTTTTGTCATAACCAAAGCTCTGAATTCACTGTAATCGTTATCTATTATTTAAGCTGCCAGTATACTCTTTAGCTTTTGGTGTACATTTGAATGTAAAACTTACTGTTAGCGCCAGAAGTTAAATATTAAATCTGAAATGCATTTAAAAGTGTGAATTTTATTCTTCAGCTCTGTCAACAAGTACTTACTCTTATAAAGCGGAGACATATTTTTTTAATTATGAAGCCAGAACTATATATTTCCATGGAAATATTGAACAGCTACTGAAGTGTTAGGAAAAGTAACTGGATTCAGAAGCGTTGCAGCTCACTCAATTTTTCAAAATTAAAATTGATAACCATAATCGTTTGAAATCCTCTGTCACTTTAAGCCTCTCGTGGGAAACAATCTCTGAAAACTGCAGATGAACACGACTCAAATGTTGTCTTTTCAAAGTATACACCAAGGATTAATGTCTTGAGGTCTTCCAGGCTATTCCTCTCTTGTGCACATTAATATTCAAGGAAGTAAGTAGGAAAGAAAAAAATTTTACAAATGTGGTGTGATCTGAATTGTGAAAATTCACCCGCGAAGTTAAAATGTAAGCAACCTGTTGAAAATTTATTTTGACCGTCATTGTTACCGAAAATTCGTGTAAAATACAAGAAGGAACAACATTGGAAATATGTATTTTGTTCTCATCATTTTTTCCATTTGCTACCTAAATGTTATTTAATGATAACTTTGTAGAATTATTAGTTTTTAAGAAGAGTAGGTATGCAGTATTTAAATTCACGGAGAAAATATAGGAGGTGGTGGCAAAGCAGTCTTTCTCAGGTTCAGTCGTAATGTTCATATGTACATCAGCCAATAAGAATGAGGCTACAGGATTGGAGCAAACACGGCTTCATGTCATCATGATCCAACACTGTCACAACTCCTATTAGACCAGCGTTTGCTCGCTGTGGCGTAGAAATGTAGGCCCATTTCTCCGTTCACCACCACCTGCTGAATTTTCTGTAGAAATGATCTAGGTAAAATGAACCCACATTTAATTTTTTCTCTGAAGTATTTTCTTTTTGTTTTAGTTAAGAAAAAATTATAGAATATGTAACAACTTCACTCATAACATTTATGATAGTTTTTGAAAATAAAATGTACAAAACACTGTAGACTTGCATGGAAGTTGCATATCTGTTTCGTACATTTATCTACTACAGCTTTTTGCCACCATAGAACACCATTCTTCCTCCTCAAGGCCAATTCAAAAATTAGCCTGATAATTTTAATTTGTTTCATCAATTGTTCTCTATCTAGTAGTCTGACAAATTTTTCTCACTGTGAAAAATCTTGTAAAATCAAAATAATCGTATCTGCAGATAAATTTTTCACTGCTGAAGTTCACATATTTCCTTTAATTTTGTTGGAAAACACCTGTATTTTGCTTGAATGATGCATAAATGAGAAACAATGAGCATAAATTACCACTGTCTTTTGAATTACAAGTATTTTTAATGTTTTTGGTTTTCATGAGTCATCTGTTTTGAGGATGTTGTTGAAAATTATTTTGATACCCTCCTTTTGTAAGTAGAATTGTATTTTTTTGTTATTTGATGTTGACCTTGAATTTTCTTTTTGAGGATAATAAATTATTAGATCAAAAAATAATAACCATGTAGTTGTCGTCTTTCTCCTTTTCTCAGGTTAAGAGAATTAGTGAATTATAAAGGTTTAATACTGGGAATGAGAGTACCTTATCCATGGCTGAAGTTGAGAAAATGCATAGCTCAGATTGAAATGCTATAAAGTCTCCTCTTATGTCTCATCTTTCAAGGGGAAACCAACCATCAGTTTCTGTTGGAATTTTCTTCACTCATTCTATAAGACTAGCACAAAATTGCAAGGAAAAATTTTAATCAGATTTCCTTGAAGAAAAAAATTTGATAGAAAAACTCATTTTTGGATTTTAGTCATCTATATCAATGGTCAAGCCAGAGAAACTTGTTTTTGGCTTGTTACAGTGTAAACCTCTTGCCTTGTTTCATTTTACTTCAGAAAATGTAACTACCTCTGAGTAACTCCAAAAATTTTGCACAATTTCTCTGAAACTCAATACTTGAATTTGAATTTTGGGAGCAACTTTCCGCACAAGTATTTTGCTTCAAAATTTAACATAAATTAAAAAGATGTAGAACTCACTTGTGACGATAATTTTTGTTAAGGTACTCTGTGTTAAACTTTAAAATCAAAACTTAAATGTTACAGCCGAAATTTTGTGCGAAAAAATTGGTTCTTTTCCTTCTATAAAAATAATTGAAATTTTGAAACACCCCAATCGAGGTTAGATTTCTCTAGTTTTTCATACCATGGATGTATAAGTTGAGATCCAGAAGATTATAGTAACAGATTTGGTATTTTGATGTGATACAAAGCATCTGAACCAACTTCTGGTACTATAGGACGAATTTCTTTTGTCATAAGTAGAAGCCAGAACACCTGCTTTGTAAAAGTAGCGCCAAAAAATTGTCTTACTATTATTCTTGGAAAACTGTGACACATAGTAAATGAATCTGCAGTTGAACTCTCCTATAATTTGTCGATTCCAACACAAAGGGACTTATTTAATCTTTTCTTTCAGAGTTCCTGAGCGCATTATGTTTTTTGTGGGAGAACTAACAAACAGATGAATCTGTAAGTTTCAGAAACTTGTAACTTCAGAAACAAGAGTGAAGAAAAATCACTGAAAATTTCAGGAAAGCTCATGCAGTGATTCTGCTACGCACAAATAAAATGTAACAAAGAAATTCTGAGACAGTGCAATCTAGATACGTTCCTTCGTGTGGGAGAAGACTAAGTGTATCGAGAATTCATTAATCAGGCAATCACAAAACACAGATGCGATAAGGGCACTTATCAATTACAGTGCTTCAGAACTTTCATCAATAAATACTTTTTTATGGGAAGAAATACTAGATCACTGAGTCCAAGATTTGTACTGAAACCTTGTCGGATTTTAATATGGCTCGTCTTCTGTAAAATTTCGTGAGAAAACCAAAAAGTTCATTGAAAAGTTTGAGAAATCATTTCTAGGAAGCAGAGAAGATCAGAAAAATCATTTCAAACATCCCATTTTT